>NW_019174519.1:100062-190055 GCF_002260705.1 Seriola dumerili | reverse complement strand
AGGTGAGGTGACTGGTTAGGTGAGCGGTGAGGTGACTGGTGAGGTGACTGGTGAGGTGAGCGGTGAGGTGACTGGTTAGTTGAGCTGTGAGGTGGCTGGTTAGGTGAGCCGTGAGGTGACTGGTGAGTCGACTGGTTAGGTGAGCTGTGAGGTGACTGGTGAGGTGACTGGTCAGGTGACAGGTGAGGTGACTGGTTAGGTGAGCGGTGAGGTGACTGGTGAGGTGACTGGTGAGGTGAGCGGTGAGGTGACTGGTTAGTTGAGCTGTGAGGTGGCTGGTTAGGTGAGCCGTGAGGTGACTGGTGAGTCGACTGGTTAGGTGAGCTGTGAGGTGACTGGTGAGGTGACTGGTCAGGTGACAGGTGAGGTGACTGGTGAATTGATTGGTTAGGTGAGCTGTGAGGTGAGCGTTGAAGTGACTGTTTAGGTGGGCTGTGAGATGAGTGGTGAGGTGACTGGTTTGGTTAGCGGTGAGGTGACTGGTGAGGTGAGCGGTGAGGTGACTGGTGAGTTGACTGGTTAGGTGAGCCGCGAGGTGAGCGGTGAAGTGACTGTTTAGGTGGGCTGTGAGATGAGTGGTGAGGTGACTGGTGAGGTGAGCGGTGAGGTGACTGGTTGGTTAGGTAACTGTTGAGGTGAGCGGTGAGGTGACTTGTTCAGGTGACTGATGAGGTGAGTGGTGAGGTGACTTGTTCAGGTGACTGGTGAGGTGACTGGTGAGTTGAGCTGTGCCGTGACTGGTGAGGTGACTGGTTAGGTGAGCGGTGAGGTGACTGGTGAGCTGACTGGTTAGGTGACTGGCTAGGTGAGCTGTGAGGTGAGTGATGAGGTGACTGGTGAGGTGAGCGGTGAGGAGACTGGTTAGGTGAGCTGTGAGGTGACTGGTTAGGTGAGTGGTGAGGTGACTGGTTGGGTGAGCTGTGAGGTGAGCGGTGAGGTGACTGGTTAGGTGACTGGTGAGGTGACTGGTGAGTTGACTGGTTAGGTGAGCCGTGAGGTGACTGGTGAGTCGACTGGTTAGGTGAGCTGTGAGGTGATTGGTGAGGTGACTGGTGAAGTGACTGGTCAGGTGACAGGTGAGTTGACTGGTTAGGTGAGCCGTGAGGTGAGCGGTGAAGTGACTGTTTAGGTGGGCTGTGAGATGAGCGGTGAGGTGACTGGTGAGGTGAGCGGTGAGGTGACTGGTTGGTTAGGTAACTGTTGAGGTGAGCGGTGAGGTGACTTGTTCAGGTGACTGATGAGGTGAGTGGTGAGGTGACTTGTTCAGGTGACTGGTGAGGTGACTGGTGAGTTGAGCTGTGCCGTGACTGGTGAGGTGACTGGTTAGGGGAGCGGTGAGGTGACTGGTGAGCTGACTGGTTAGGTGAGCTGTGAGTTGACTGGTGAGGTGAGTGGTGAGGTGACTGGTGAGTTGAGCTGTGCCGTGACTGGTGAGGTGACTGGTTAGGGGAGCGGTGAGGTGACTGGTGAGCTGACTGGTTAGGTGAGCTGTGAGTTGACTGGTGAGGTGAGTGGTGAGGTGACTGGTGAGTTGAGCTGTGCCGTGACTGGTGAGGTGACTGGTTAGGGGAGCGGTGAGGTGACTGGTGAGCTGACTGGTTAGGTGAGCTGTGAGTTGACTGGTGAGGTGAGTGGTGAGGTGACTGGTGAGTTGAGCTGTGCCGTGACTGGTGAGGTGACTGGTTAGGGGAGCGGTGAGGTGACTGGTGAGCTGACTGGTTAGGTGAGCTGTGAGTTGACTGGTGAGGTGAGTGGTGAGGTGACTGGTGAGTTGAGCTGTGCCGTGACTGGTGAGGTGACTGGTTAGGGGAGCGGTGAGGTGACTGGTGAGCTGACTGGTTAGGTGAGCTGTGAGTTGACTGGTGAGGTGAGTGGTGAGGTGACTGGTGAGTTGAGCTGTGCCGTGACTGGTGAGGTGACTGGTTAGGGGAGCGGTGAGGTGACTGGTGAGCTGACTGGTTAGGTGAGCTGTGAGTTGACTGGTGAGGTGAGTGGTGAGGTGACTGGTGAGTTGAGCTGTGCCGTGACTGGTGAGGTGACTGGTTAGGGGAGCGGTGAGGTGACTGGTGAGCTGACTGGTTAGGTGAGCTGTGAGTTGACTGGTGAGGTGAGTGGTGAGGTGACTGGTGAGTTGAGCTGTGCCGTGACTGGTGAGGTGACTGGTTAGGGGAGCGGTGAGGTGACTGGTGAGCTGACTGGTTAGGTGAGCTGTGAGTTGACTGGTGAGGTGAGTGGTGAGGTGACTGGTGAGTTGAGCTGTGCCGTGACTGGTGAGGTGACTGGTTAGGGGAGCGGTGAGGTGACTGGTGAGCTGACTGGTTAGGTGAGCTGTGAGTTGACTGGTGAGGTGAGTGGTGAGGTGACTGGTGAGTTGAGCTGTGCCGTGACTGGTGAGGTGACTGGTTAGGGGAGCGGTGAGGTGACTGGTGAGCTGACTGGTTAGGTGAGCTGTGAGTTGACTGGTGAGGTGAGTGGTGAGGTGACTGGTGAGTTGAGCTGTGCCGTGACTGGTGAGGTGACTGGTTAGGGGAGCGGTGAGGTGACTGGTGAGCTGACTGGTTAGGTGAGCTGTGAGTTGACTGGTGAGGTGAGTGGTGAGGTGACTGGTGAGTTGAGCTGTGCCGTGACTGGTGAGGTGACTGGTTAGGGGAGCGGTGAGGTGACTGGTGAGCTGACTGGTTAGGTGAGCTGTGAGTTGACTGGTGAGGTGAGTGGTGAGGTGACTGGTGAGTTGAGCTGTGCCGTGACTGGTGAGGTGACTGGTTAGGGGAGCGGTGAGGTGACTGGTGAGCTGACTGGTTAGGTGAGCTGTGAGTTGACTGGTGAGGTGAGTGGTGAGGTGACTGGTGAGTTGAGCTGTGCCGTGACTGGTGAGGTGACTGGTTAGGGGAGCGGTGAGGTGACTGGTGAGCTGACTGGTTAGGTGAGCTGTGAGTTGACTGGTGAGGTGAGTGGTGAGGTGACTGGTGAGTTGAGCTGTGCCGTGACTGGTGAGGTGACTGGTTAGGGGAGCGGTGAGGTGACTGGTGAGCTGACTGGTTAGGTGAGCTGTGAGTTGACTGGTGAGGTGAGTGGTGAGGTGACTGGTGAGTTGAGCTGTGCCGTGACTGGTGAGGTGACTGGTTAGGGGAGCGGTGAGGTGACTGGTGAGCTGACTGGTTAGGTGAGCTGTGAGTTGACTGGTGAGTTGAGTGGTGAGGTGACTGTTGAGGTGACTGGTCAGGTGACAGGTGAGCTGACTGGTGAATTGACTGGTTAGGTGGGCTGTGAGATGAGCGGAGAGGCGACTGGTGAGCTGACTGGTTAGGTGAGCTGTGAGTTGACTGGTGAGGTGAGTGGTGAGGTGACTGGTGAGGTGAGCGGTGAGGTGACTGGTTAGGTGACTGGTTAGATGAGCCGTGAGGTGAGCAGTGAAGTGACTGGTTAGGTGGGCTGTGAGATGAGCGGAGAGGCGACTGGTGAGCTGACTGGTTAGGTGAGCTGTGAGTTGACTGGTGAGGTGAGTGGTGAGGTGACTGGTGAGGTGAGCGGTGAGGTGACTGGTTAGGTGACTGGTTAGATGAGCCGTGAGGTGAGCAGTGAAGTGACTGGTTAGGTGGGCTGTGAGATGAGCGGAGAGGCGACTGGTGAGCTGACTGGTTAGGTGAGCTGTGAGTTGACTGGTGAGGTGAGTGGTGAGGTGACTGGTGAGGTGAGCGGTGAGGTGACTGGTTAGGTGACTGGTTAGATGAGCCGTGAGGTGAGCAGTGAAGTGACTGGTTAGGTGGGCTGTGAGATGAGCGGAGAGGCGACTGGTGAGCTGACTGGTTAGGTGAGCTGTGAGTTGACTGGTGAGGTGAGTGGTGAGGTGACTGGTGAGGTGAGCGGTGAGGTGACTGGTTAGGTGACTGGTTAGATGAGCCGTGAGGTGAGCAGTGAAGTGACTGGTTAGGTGGGCTGTGAGATGAGCGGAGAGGCGACTGGTGAGCTGACTGGTTAGGTGAGCTGTGAGTTGACTGGTGAGGTGAGTGGTGAGGTGACTGGTGAGGTGAGCGGTGAGGTGACTGGTTAGTTGACTGGTTAGATGAGCCGTGAGGTGAGCAGTGAAGTGACTGTTTAGGTGGGCTGTGAAATGAGCGGTGAGGTGACTGGTGAGGTGAGCGGTGAGGTGACTGGTTAGGTGACTGGTTAGATGAGCCGTGAGGTGAGCGGTGAGGTGACTGGTTAGGTGACTGGTTAGATGAGCCGTGAGGTGAGCGGTGAGGTGACTGGTTAGGTGACTGGTTAGATGAGCCGTGAGGTGAGCGGTGAGGTGACTGGTTAGGTGACTGGTTAGATGAGCCGTGAGGTGAGCGGTGAGGTGACTGGTTAGGTGACTGGTTAGATGAGCCGTGAGGTGAGCGGTGAGGTGACTGGTTAGGTGACTGGTTAGATGAGCCGTGAGGTGAGCGGTGAGGTGACTGGTTAGGTGACTGGTTAGATGAGCCGTGAGGTGAGCGGTGAGGTGACTGGTTAGGTGACTGGTTAGATGAGCCGTGAGGTGAGCGGTGAGGTGACTGGTTAGGTGACTGGTTAGATGAGCCGTGAGGTGAGCGGTGAGGTGACTGGTTAGGTGACTGGTTAGATGAGCCGTGAGGTGAGCGGTGAGGTGACTGGTTAGGTGACTGGTTAGATGAGCCGTGAGGTGAGCGGTGAGGTGACTGGTTAGGTGACTGGTTAGATGAGCCGTGAGGTGAGCGGTGAGGTGACTGGTTAGGTGACTGGTTAGATGAGCCGTGAGGTGAGCGGTGAGGTGACTGGTTAGGTGACTGGTTAGATGAGCCGTGAGGTGAGCGGTGAGGTGACTGGTTAGGTGACTGGTTAGATGAGCCGTGAGGTGAGCGGTGAGGTGACTGGTTAGGTGACTGGTTAGATGAGCCGTGAGGTGAGCGGTGAGGTGACTGGTTAGGTGACTGGTTAGATGAGCCGTGAGGTGAGCGGTGAGGTGACTGGTTAGGTGACTGGTTAGATGAGCCGTGAGGTGAGCGGTGAGGTGACTGGTTAGGTGACTGGTTAGATGAGCCGTGAGGTGAGCGGTGAGGTGACTGGTTAGGTGACTGGTTAGATGAGCCGTGAGGTGAGCGGTGAGGTGACTGGTTAGGTGACTGGTTAGATGAGCCGTGAGGTGAGCAGTGAAGTGACTGTTTAGGTGGCCTGTGAGATGAGCGGTGAGGTGACCGGTGAGTTGACTGGTTAGGTGACTGGCTATGTGAGCTGTGAAGTGAGTGATGAGGTGACTGGTGAGGTGAGCGGTGAGGTAACTGGTGAGCTGAGCGGTGAGGTGAGCGGTGAGTTGACTGGTTAGGTGACTGGTTAGGTGAGCTGTGAGGTGATTGGTGAGGTGACTGGTTAGGTGAACGGTGAGGTGACTGGTGAGTTGACTGGTTAGGTGAGCTGTGAGGTGACTGGTTAGGTGAGTTGTGAGGTGACTGGTTAGGTGAGCGGTGAGGTGACTGGTGAGGTGACTGTTTAGTTGAGTTGTGAGGTGACTGGTGAGGTGAGCTGTGAGGTGACTGGTGAGCTGACTGGTGAGATGAGCGGTGAGGTGACTGGTGAGTTGACTGGTTAGGTGACTGGTTATGTGAGCTGTGAAGTGAGTGATGAGGTGACTGGTTAGGTGAGCTGTGAGATGACTGGTGAGGTGACTGGTGAGGTGACTGGTCAGGTGACAGTTGAGGTGACTGGTTAGGTGAGCGGTGAGGTGACTGGTTAGGTGACTGGCTAGGCTAGCTTTGAGGTGAGTGATGAGGTAACTGGTGAGGTGAGTGGTGAGGTGACTGGTTAGGTGAGCGGTGAGGTGACTGGTGAGGTGACTGGTGAGGTGAGCGGTGAGGTGACTGGTGAGGTGACTGGTGAGGTGAGCGGTGAGGTGACTGGTGAGGTGACTGGTGAGGTGAGCGGTGAGGTGACTGGTGAGGTGACTGGTGAGGTGAGCGGTGAGGTGACTGGTGAGGTGACTGGTGAGGTGAGCGGTGAGGTGACTGGTGAGGTGACTGGTGAGGTGAGCGGTGAGGTGACTGGTGAGGTGACTGGTGAGGTGAGCGGTGAGGTGACTGGTGAGGTGACTGGTGAGGTGAGCGGTGAGGTGACTGGTGAGGTGACTGGTGAGGTGAGCGGTGAGGTGACTGGTGAGGTGACTGGTGAGGTGAGCGGTGAGGTGACTGGTGAGGTGACTGGTGAGGTGAGCGGTGAGGTGACTGGTGAGGTGACTGGTGAGGTGAGCGGTGAGGTGACTGGTGAGGTGACTGGTGAGGTGAGCGGTGAGGTGACTGGTGAGGTGACTGGTGAGGTGAGCGGTGAGGTGACTGGTGAGGTGACTGGTGAGGTGAGCGGTGAGGTGACTGGTGAGGTGACTGGTGAGGTGAGCGGTGAGGTGACTGGTGAGGTGACTGGTGAGGTGAGCGGTGAGGTGACTGGTGAGGTGACTGGTGAGGTGAGCGGTGAGGTGACTGGTGAGGTGACTGGTGAGGTGAGCGGTGAGGTGACTGGTGAGGTGACTGGTGAGGTGAGCGGTGAGGTGACTGGTGAGGTGACTGGTGAGGTGAGCGGTGAGGTGACTGGTGAGGTGACTGGTGAGGTGAGCGGTGAGGTGACTGGTGAGGTGACTGGTGAGGTGAGCGGTGAGGTGACTGGTGAGGTCACCGGTTAGGTGACTGGCTATGTGAGCTATGAAGTGAGTGATGAGGTGACTGGTTAGGTGAGCGGTGAGGTGACTGGTGAGTTCACCGGTTAGGTGACTGGCTATGTGAGCTGTGAAGTGAGTGATGAGGTGACTGGTTAGGTGAGCGGTGAGGTGACTGGTGAGGTGAGCGGTGAGGTGACTGGTGAGGTGAGCGGTGAGGTGACTGGTGAGGTGAGCGGTGAGGTGACTGGTGAGGTGAGCGGTGAGGTGACTGGTGAGGTGAGCGGTGAGGTGACTGGTGAGGTGAGCGGTGAGGTGACTGGTGAGGTGAGCGGTGAGGTGACTGGTGAGGTGAGCGGTGAGGTGACTGGTGAGGTGAGCGGTGAGGTGACTGGTGAGGTGAGCGGTGAGGTGACTGGTGAGGTGAGCGGTGAGGTGAGCGGTGAGTTGACTGGTTAGGTGACCGGCTAGGTGAGCTTTGAGGTGAGGGATGAGGTAACTGGTGAGGGGAGTGGTGAGGGGACTGGTGAGGTGACTGGTTCGGTGAGCTGTAAGGTGACTGGTGAGGTGACTGGTGAGTTGACTAGTTAGGTGAATGGCTAGGTGAGTGGTGAGGTGACCAGTTAGGTGAGCTGTGAGGTGATTGGTGAGGTTAATGGTGAGGTGACTGGTTCGTTGAGCTGTGAGGTGACTGGTGAGGTTACTGGTTCGGTGAGCGGTGAGGTGACTGGTGAGTTGACTGGTTAGGTGAGCTGTGAGGTGACTAGTTAGGTGAGTGGTGAGGTGCCTGGTGAGGTGAGTACTTAGGTCAACTGTCAGGTTACTGGTTAGGTAACTGGTGAGGTGACAGGTGAGTTGACTGGTGAGGTGAGTGGTGAAGTGACTGGTAAGGTGAGCAATTAAATGATATATAGGCTTATATGTGAGAGGCAATCCCCCGTCATTGGATACTAATCCTCTTGACCCGTGGAAAGCTAATCAGATGCGCTTCCTGAGGCTGGCCTCTGTAGCAGGCGCCATCTCTGCAGTCCTTGGACACATCTGAGCAGGTATTCTCCACCTAGGGCCTCACAGTCAACAGACTGCGCACCAGCACAGCACGACATGTTGCTATTTCTGAACAAAAACAAGTAGACAAGCTGTCCACTATGCTGAGGACTGAGGTAGGCCTGTTTATTTCATTTTGAGGTCCGAGAAATGCAACTACAAGTTTAAGTTTTGTTCACCTGTTAGCTTTTTTTGATCATCAATTAGCTGAGAGCGGAGGAGGAGGAGGTTGTCCTTACAGTGCTCTCTACACTGTAGGATTCAACGTGTTTTTGTTTTGATAAACTGTTTATCTGTTAGAAAGTCTGGCTACTATTTGCTATTTATTTGAAGTTATAAAATATTTTCTTACATTGGACATCTAGGCTTTTTTGCCGTTCTGCAAAAATACACACCTTCTTATGGAAAAAAGTCACAGACACTCGTCCATTCTAAATGGTACATTTTAATCTTGTGGGTTAACAGTTAATGGTTAGTTAATGAGCGTTGGTTATTGGTCAGAAATTTTTTTTATAAATCAGCATGCTCCTGTGCTCTTTCTTAATCAAAGGTGGAACTAATCTGAATTTATGAATTTAAAACATAGTGCTTTTTATGTGTGTATGGGGTCCTCACTTCTTTTGCGACGTGCCCTTTGCTGTATATTTTACCTGCCTTTAAAAACTCTTTGGATGTTCTGACGGTCCACAGGCCGACAAGGATTTGAGCCGGTACTCCCCATGAGCAGTCTGCCTGTGCTCTGGTCTGATCTCTTTCCTTGTCAGAGGCTTTTTTAGCTGAAAACATCACTTTAGTGTAATTACTTGTTATTTACTCTGGAGTTCCATGTTAAATCTGAACTGTGTAACTTTTGTCTCCTTCTTCTGGAAATGAGAGTAATTACAGGAACACTGATCTAATCCATCTTGGACCTAAGACAGTGACCCAGAGAAATGTGGTGTCAGCAGGAAAGAGGCCACAGACACCAGATTTAAACTCTGGTATACAGCAGGATACAGAGAGACGTACCTGGAGCTGATGTGGTTAACCAGTAGGGCTGAACACTTTTGTGAAATTATTGCGATATGATAAAACGCGATTTTCTAACTGCAAAGGCTGCGATTACACTCTTGTCACATGACATGCAAGCAAGATCAGAGCAGTCGGCTAAAAGAGGGAGCACAAAACTTGGCACGCTACACTTTGACCTGTTGTATAATGGCCTCAGGCTCGACAGAACCTGGCACTGCGGAAACTTTAGTGTCAAAGAGGAGCAGTACGTCGGTTGTATGGAACTATTTTGAGTTTAAAAAAGAAGATGTTGCACAGCGTCAGGTATTGTGCAGAACCTGCCTTGCTACCGTTGCTACCTCACGGGGCAACACTACTAACCTGTATCAGCACAACAAAGTCATGTACGATAGTTACATGGCTAAAATTCCGACCACCAGTGTGTCAAGTAAGCCGAATACCACCTGACAAGGATCACTGATCGAAATGTTTGAAAGCACAACTCCATATGAACGTAATTCAAAACGGCATGGGGAAATTACTCAGGGAATAACGGAGTTCACAAGTTCACAGAGAAAGATACGATGCCTCTCAGCACGGTGACCAAGTCTGGGTTTACGGCTTTGATAAATACACTGGATAAGCCGTACAGCATGCCCTCACACACATACCTTAGCCAGGTTGCCATATTGGAGCTATATAAAAAATCAGTGGAGTTTTTTGCTACTACAGCTGACATGGTCAAGCCGTACAGCAGAACCCTATCAGAGTCTAACAGTGCATTTCATTAATGAAGACTTCGACCAGCTGGGTGAAGAGAACCATGTCTGCATAATGATGGAAAATTTTACATGCTTACAAGACTGTAAGTTAAACAAATCAGTCAATATGCTACTGTGATTGAAGTAGTTATATAAAAATATGCCAGTCAATTCATGCATCATCTAATTTCATCATGACATATAGGCCTGGCCTACAGGAAAGAACAGTTTATGTTTAATCTAATATTGTGTTAGTCATAATATAGAATGATTTATTGTTTGTGTTTGCTTGTGTTTGTTGAAGATAAGGAACTTAAAAAAAAAAAAATTGCATATCAAACACTATGAAATAATAATGAAGGATCTTTCTTAAGCTTGTAACGATGATGGAGACAATAAGGCTGATGGTGGTTTTTAGGGACACATGATGAATGGCGGCACAAGTAAAACTGCACATACACACACATCCAGGGTTTTCTACTCCTGAGTCCTGGTGACTGTGCAGCCATCTACTATTTTTCTGTGTGCTGTTAACACAGTCTGTAACTTCTGCCTCTAGGAGTCTCTCAATCAAAGCATTAACAAAACACAGCGTTGGTTGACATCGTGAAGTAGCGTGGGATCATGGGAGTTGTTCCCTTCACCACTGTTGTCATCGGCTTCTCCTGGCTTTGATTCCTTCAGTGTCAGTGGTTCTGCAGGTCATAAATTCTCTCAGAGAATATTTTAGTTTTTTTTCTCGTAAATGTACCCCAGATTTTTTCTCTTAAATTTCCTGAAAGTGAGTTTTTTCTCAGACTATTACCCACCTTCCCCACTCTGTATTAGGGCAATGGCCCTAATACACCTTCCTAGATTATAATACTAGTTTTTTACGAACAGGTGATGAGTGTTTATTAAGTGACAGGTTTCTTCCTCCCACAAATTTGAGGATATTAAAATGAAAATGAAAGCACCTGATGTATGAGTCCTTACCTGGATGTTAGCACCTGTGGGTGGAGGAGCCGGCTGATGTGAGGAGTGCAGCGTGTCCTGTATGTTCGAGGAAGAGCTTCTTATGTAACTGTTGTATTGAAAACAGAGGGAGCTACTTCTGTCCTTTCTGTAGCGGAACATGTCTTTAGCCTGCAGATAGTGTGTGTGTGTGTGTGCGTGCGTGTGTGTGTGTGTGTTGGGGTTTTCTGCTCTGATTAAAGAGAAGAAAGGCAGGAGTGCCATGAATAAAGGTCTTATTCTTCCCACCACCACAGGCTTGTACACACACAGACTGATGGTGGTAGACTGGAGTAGTACCACACACACTAACACACACACACCACAGATAATCTGTATCAGGTATTTGACCTCAATGCACGTGCCCTGACTGAAGGAGCAGATGCAACTGTTTCTCCACCTGTCTGGAATCTCTCTTTGTATTTATATTCCAAGTCTATGACTGATATTTTTCATGCCAAGTGAACTGCAGTCCCCACAGGGAGAAATCTCTGCCTTTATATATATAACTACTATAAAACTAGAACAAGCCTTGACTGATGGGTAGTTTCTGTGGTTGGTAGGGTAGTTTCTCTGGTGGGTAGTTTTTGTCATAGGTGGTTTCTGTGGTGGGTAGTTTTTGTCATGGCTGGTTTCTGTGGTAGGTAGTTTGTGTGGTGGGTAGTTTCTGTCGTGTAGTTTCTGTGGTGGGTAGTGTAGTTTCTGTCTAGGGTAGTTCCTGTCGTGGGTAGTTCTTGTCGTGGGTAGTTTCTTTCATGGGTAGTGTAGTTTATGTTAGGGTTGTCACGATACCAAATTTCTGTTTCGATACCGATACCAATATGTATTTTGATACTTTTTGATACTTTTTGTAAAAAGGTGAAGCACTCTCAAATGTCAATATTTCCTTTATTTTAAAACAGACTTTGGGAACAATAACACCAAGAATTAAAATAAATAATTGGCATGGGATTAAAATGTTCAATCCTTTTAAACAGTGAGAACAAGTAAAATAAAGCAATGCCATTCAAATTAAAATTACCATGTTAAATAAAATACTATAGCAGCAAAAACTTCTCCTAGGGTGGCTGGCTGGCTATCACTGTTTTTCCTTTTTCAGGTTCTTAGCCAAGAAAACAAGAGTGTCTAAATTTTCCTCGGTCAGTCTAGAACGCCTTGGACTGCAAATATTCCCAGATGTGCTGAAGACACGTTATTTAAATATTTTAAGAATGTAATTTAATTTTTAAAAATATATTTTTTAATGTATTTATTAACCATGGACATGTTTTAACTCTCTGTATGCAGGCTACTGTAGGTTTACTACTGGGCTGGGAGGGGCTTTGTACTTCTTTCATTGACATTACAGTGCAGTGAACTGGTGAACAACATTATCACCTGTCGTTCTTGACTGAAGTCGCGGAACAAGTCTGCATGGTTGTCCTTTAAATGTTTCGACAGGTTTGAAGTGTTGCCTCCTTTTGCGAGACACACTTTGTAGCACCACCGGCCCTGCAGTGATTCTGCGNACCACTTGCACTGCGGTGCTTCTGGGTTCAGTGGCTCGCCTTTATCGTTCGGTTTGAACCCGAAATATTTCCACACCGTACTTCGGGCCCCCATTTTGTCCACAAGTATGGGCTTTTCTGCAGCTGCCATCTCTATCTACTGTATTTTCTTCAACCCAGTCTGTCTGTCTAAGACACGACTTGTCGTTTCTCTCTCCTCCTCAGTCTAAACATGCGAGTGTGCGTGGCAGGCGGCTAACATCCGCTCGGTCAACTACGTCACACTCGCTGGCCTCGCTGTGCTTAAAGAGACAGGCTCCAATTTACCAATTCATTTGCATTTAATAAAATAAAATAAAAGTACCGTTTGTTTTTAAATGCTGTTATAGTACCGTTTTCAAAACTCTAGTATTGTGGTACTATACTGGTACCGGTATACCGTGCAACCCTAGTTTATGTCATGGGTAGTTTCTAGGGATGGGTACCGAGTCCTCAGTATTGAACGGGCCCCAGGGCTACATTATTCAAGACTGCAGTATCAATAAGCTCTGACCTTAACGGTTCCGCTATTGGCACTGGAACAGTCACGTTTCTTTTCATTTATTTCACCAACTCCATAAAATATTCGTATATGTTTGATATATTTTTGCTGTTCTCAAAGAAGACCCGGTATACCGCTTTCTCTCTCTCTCTCTCTCTCTCTCTCTGCCTGCCTGCTGTTTGTGTGAGTGGAGGGCAGGGGGGTTGGGCTGTTGTTCCACTGACACACACACACCAGACGGTGCAGCGCAAACACCAACTCAAGCTCATAGCCTACCTTTAGATAGATAACGATGGCAGAGAGAACCAAACGGTCCAAAGTGCGGCTCTACTTTACTAGCATTGATGCAAACACAGCCTGTTGTCACAAGTGTGACAAATGTTGTGTTGTTCAAGTTCTTTTTTCTTCCTCAAAAAGTATCAATAAGAGTACCATTAAAGTACCGGATCGATAAGCAGTATCAGTAATAGTAGTAGTACTAGGGCTGCAACTAATGACTATTTTGATAGTCGACTACTCATCGATTATTGAAATGATTAATCGACTAATCGGATAATAAATCACACAATTACTCAATTACTGGCACTATTTCGCCACCAGCTGTTATATTTGGCTTGAGGTTGTTTTAGGCATGTGTTTACTAACAATAAAGACAATAAAGATACTTCATTCAAAAATATGTCTCTTAATAAAATTTGCTGCTGTTTAGGCTACTACTGACACAAAAGATAAATAAAAATTCTTACATAAAATTTTTTATCCATTTAAAACCAAGGACTGGCAAAGTGCTAATATAACAAATGAAAAAAATCAAGTATCCATTTTTTCTGTAAACCAAAGACAGGCAAAGTAGCAGCAATAAAAAAAAAAAAAAAATAGAAAAAAAGAAAATAAACAAAACTACTTCAAACACTCTACATATTGAGCTATACAGACCACGGCTCAGTTTACTCAGGAAATCAATGCTACAGTTGTGAATTGTGACATTTGAAACTGATATCACCTGAAATCAACAACAACAAAAACTTTTCAATACTTTCCCCTTAATAAAAAGAAAATAAAAGTGCATTTGCCGTGCATTTTGTACACAGCATTCTGTGGTCAACAGTGTCTGTTGCAAGTTCCAACTACATGAGGTTATATGTCAATTACAGTTTATTCAAACTGAGGAAAGTCAGCATCTCAACATGGTCTCGTGTGAGGCTTGCTCTCTTCTGAGAACAGATATTCCCCGCTGCAGAGAAGATTCGCTCTGATGGGGTGGATGTTGCAGGAATGCACAGAAGAGATCTTGCCAGCTTTGATAGTGTTGGATAACGCCCCTCATTTTCCCTCCACCATATGAGAGGATCTTCCTTTTTGGATATTGCTGGCTCTGCAAAGTACATCTGAACTTCATTTCTCACCATTTGGATCTTTTGGTCTGCCTGGGTTTCCTCTTCCTCCTCACTCAGACTCTCATTGTCTGATTGAAGGAGGTTATCCAGTGCTGATTTTTCCCCTGGAACACTGACCTTCTTCTGTTGTTAGACAGAGTCAACCCCATGTATCCCAGTCTCTTTTGCTTTTTTGATAGCAAGGACTTCAACTGTCCCTTGCCCCCTTGTGCCATCTTCAGCTGCCAGAAACTTAAGCTTTCGAAATCTTGGGTCAAGGGCAGCTCCAAGAACAAGTGGGTTGTCTCTCTCTGCTGAGATGGTGTTCAGATTCCCCCATCTCTCAGTGATCCCTTGTCCTGCACTGACCAGAAAGGCTTCTCCTGGGCTTGTCTCAAAACGGGTTTGCTGTATGGACCGTTGTAGCCCTTTGACCAGCTGTGGAAGACATGATGCAGTTGCATACTCCTGTCAACTGAGGTAAACAGTAGCACATTCAAAAGGCTGCAGCCCTTTCATCAGTTCTTCAAGCAGCACCCATTGATCTGGCTTCCAGTCAAAGTGGTGATTGCCTCTTGGAGTTACCTCAGGATCAGATAGAGTTGCAGTGACTGGCCAGTGTTGTTCCAGGAGTCTTTCTACCATGTAGTATGTACTGTTCCATCTTGTACTGACATCCTGGATCAGCTTGTGCTGTGCTGTGTTCATTTGCTGTTGTTTCAGCTTCAGTTTTGTATTTGCCAGCTTGCTTCCCCTAAAGTGTTCCACTAAGCTTCTTGCAGCACCTACAGCTCTGCTGATGCTGGGGTCTTTGAGGGCACTGTTAACTATGAGCTGGAGCGTGTGCCCGGTGCAGCGGACAGAGGCCCAACCATGTTTTTTCCTCCAGCATTCTCATTGCGGCCACCATATTGGACCTGTTGTCATGAACTACTGCTTTTATTTTAGTAGGCAAAATGTTAAATTTTCCTATCAGCTCCTCCATCCATGTCATGATGTTTGCAGCAGTACGCCTCTCCTCCAGAGGCATGGTGACAAGGTTCAAAGTCTTCATTTGCCAATCCTCAGTGATGAAATGGCAGGACACTCCAAGGTATGCCTCCGTGGCACGGCTGGTCCACACATCAGCTGTCAGTGTGAGGGAGATGTTGACCTCTTTTATGATCTCCTTCACCTTTAAAGACATCAGAACAGAAATTATTTTAGTTCAAATTTTGAAGTGCAAAGACCCAAGCAGTCTATACAGTAAATATTCAACATATCAGTTATGGATTTTTATTTACATCATTGTTGTCATTTTATGATTTAATCAAAATTAAATCATTGAGCAGTGGTCTTAATATTATTTATTTACGAAATCTGTTTATTTAATTGCTTATATAAAATATATAATTGCTACTGTTTGTGTGTGTATGTGTGTAACACTTACCTTCAGAAATGCTGTCTCATATTTCTTCTCCATCAAGTGGGTGAAATGGGTTCGGGATGGCAGGGTGTATTCGGGGTTGAACTGGTGAATCATTTGTTGAAACCCCTCACCATCAACCATTGAGAGTAGCCTCATCTCATTGACCAGCATGTTGAGGGCAGTTGCTTGCTGCAGAGTACACGTCTGCTTCTTTTGCAGAAAACCATCCATCATACCTTTAGTCTTCTTAGGAGGACTGCATAAATTTGATTAAAAAAAGAAATAGATAAATGTCAGATAAAATAGTAACATTACTCCTTTAAACTTAAATATGCCAGGAATGCAAAACAATCTAAAAATTGAAAAAGGCTACATTCAAGTCATATTTTGTCTTGACTTATAACATTAACTTGTGGGTGAGGCACTGAAAATGTAAACAAGAGTGGCGGTAATGTACCAATAGCGCCAATTAACATAAAAAAGAAGTAAACAAGTGAAAAAGAGTACTGCATGGTTTGGACTTTGGACTGTGAAGTTAAATAATACAGTTCAAAAGAGATATACGTACGTCTTGTTTTTTCTATAGCACTACAGTATTATATTAATGTTAAAAGCCAGGACAACTCCGTCTATACATAGCTAACTAACAAGCTAAATATCTTACCAAGGCGAGTCCACGTCGTCCAGAACTCCAACATGCCTCCTCTTCAAATCAAGAGGAGATAAGAGATAAGTGAGGTCAGCTTTACAAAACCTGCAGGTTATCTTTTTCTTCAGTGCGTCGAGAGTGAAATGCCCCCAGACCTTTGATATTTTGGGACAAGAGGGTGTTAAATCAGCCACCGCCATTTTGCTATGTCGTTCACCTGTCGCCTCCCGCATGTGCAACTCTCAGGAGAGATAGTTAGAAAGTGAGATGACTCACTCCGTTTTAAAAACAATGTTCAATTATCATCAAATTGAATTAGTCGGCAACTAATTTTGTCATCGATTTTTGTTGACATTTAACGATACCCATCCCTAATAGTGTCTGTGGTGGGTAGTGTAGTTTCTGTGGTGGGTAGTTTCTGTCATGGGTAGTTTCTGTGGTAGGTATTTTTTGTGGTGGGTAGTTACTGTCGTGGGTAGGTTTTGTGGTGGGTAGCCCCTCTCGTGGATAGTTTCGTGGTGGGTAATTTCTGTAGTGGGTAGTTTCTGTGGTGGGTGGTGTCTGTGGTGGGGAGTTTCTGTGGGGGGGAATTTCTGTAGTGGGTAGTTTCTGTGGTGGGTGGTGTCTGTGGTGGGGAGTTTCTGTGGGGGGGAATTTCTGTAGTGGGTAGTTTCTGTGGTGGGTGGTGTCTGTGGTGGGGAGTTTCTGTGGGGGGGAATTTCTGTAGTGGGTAGTTTCTGTGGTGGGTGGTGTCTGTGGTGGGGAGTTTCTGTGGGGGGGAATTTCTGTAGTGGGTAGTTTCTGTGGTGGGTGGTGTCTGTGGTGGGGAGTTTCTGTGGGGGGGAATTTCTGTAGTGGGTAGTTTCTGTGGTGGGTGGTGTCTGTGGTGGGGAGTTTCTGTGGGGGGGAATTTCTGTAGTGGGTAGTTTCTGTGGTGGGTGGTGTCTGTGGTGGGGAGTTTCTGTGGGGGGGAATTTCTGTAGTGGGTAGTTTCTGTGGTGGGTGGTGTCTGTGGTGGGGAGTTTCTGTGGGGGGGAATTTCTGTAGTGGGTAGTTTCTGTGGTGGGTGGTGTCTGTGGTGGGGAGTTTCTGTGGGGGGGAATTTCTGTAGTGGGTAGTTTCTGTGGTGGGTGGTGTCTGTGGTGGGGAGTTTCTGTGGGGGGGAATTTCTGTAGTGGGTAGTTTCTGTGGTGGGTGGTGTCTGTGGTGGGGAGTTTCTGTGGGGGGGAATTTCTGTAGTGGGTAGTTTCTGTGGTGGGTGGTGTCTGTGGTGGGGAGTTTCTGTGGGGGGGAATTTCTGTAGTGGGTAGTTTCTGTGGTGGGTGGTGTCTGTGGTGGGGAGTTTCTGTGGGGGGGAATTTCTGTAGTGGGTAGTTTCTGTGGTGGGTGGTGTCTGTGGTGGGGAGTTTCTGTGGGGGGGAATTTCTGTAGTGGGTAGTTTCTGTGGTGGGTGGTGTCTGTGGTGGGGAGTTTCTGTGGGGGGGAATTTCTGTAGTGGGTAGTTTCTGTGGTGGGTGGTGTCTGTGGTGGGGAGTTTCTGTGGGGGGGAATTTCTGTAGTGGGTAGTTTCTGTGGTGGGTGGTGTCTGTGGTGGGGAGTTTCTGTGGGGGGGAATTTCTGTAGTGGGTAGTTTCTGTGGTGGGTGGTGTCTGTGGTGGGGAGTTTCTGTGGGGGGGAATTTCTGTAGTGGGTAGTTTCTGTGGTGGGTGGTGTCTGTGGTGGGGAGTTTCTGTGGGGGGGAATTTCTGTAGTGGGTAGTTTCTGTGGTGGGTGGTGTCTGTGGTGGGGAGTTTCTGTGGTGGGTGTTTTCTGTGGTGGGTAGTTTCTGTCATGGGTAATTTCTGTGGTGGGTAGTTTCTGTGGTGGGTGTTTTCTGTGGTGGGTAGTTTCTGTGGTGGGTGTTGTCTTTGGTGGGTAGTTTCTGTTGTGGGTTGTTTCTGTGGTGGGTAGTTTGTGTCATGGGTAGTGTCTATGGTGGGTAGTTTCTGCGGTGGGTTGTTCCTGTGGTGGCTAGTTTCTGTGATTGGTAGTTTCTGTCATGGGTAGTTTCTGTAGTGGGTAGGGTGGTGTTTGTGGTGGGTAGTGTAGTGTCTTTGGCTGGGTAGTTTCTGTTATGGGTAGTTTTCTGTGGTGGGTACTTTCTGTGATGGGTGTTTTCTGTGATGGGTAATTTCTGTTGTGGGTAGTTTCTGTAGTTGGTACTTTCTGTGGTGGGTGTTTTCTGTGGTGGGTAGTTTCTGTAGTGGGTGTTTTCTGTCATGGATAGTTTCTGTAGTGGGTAGGATGGTGTCTGTGGTGGGTAGTGTAGTGTCTGTGGTGGGTAATTTCTGTGGTGGGTAGTTTCTGTGGTGGGTGTTTTCTGGGGTCGGTAGTTTGTGGGGGTGGGTATTTTCTGTGATGGGTAATTCCTGTGGTGGGTAGTTTTTGTAGTTGGTATTTTCTGTGGTGGGTAGTTTCTGTAGTGGGTGTTTTCTGTCATGGGTAGGGTGGTGTCTGTGGTGGGTAGTATAGTGTCTATGGTGGGTAGTGTAGTTTCTGTCATGGGTAGTTTTTGTGGTGGGCATTTTCTGTGATGGTTAGTTTCTGTGGTGGGTAGCTACTGTCGTGGGTAGTTTCTGTGGTGGCTGTTTTCTGTGGTGGGTTGTTTGTGTGGTTTCTGCACAAAGGAACCTCTGTGATAACAGAACTCTGTCCTGATTGGCTGAAGGCTTCACTGACACATGACATTTTCTACATTTTTATTTTAAGAACTTAAGATCTTATTTTTGGTTCTCTCTGCTAAAGATGATGCAGTTTATTTGATCTCCTCCTTCTGACAGCTCAGTTTTTACATATAGACACACTATAGTTTTTTCATTTCCAGCAGGAAGCTGTGAAACTGTTTAATTTGGGAGTTATTGTGAAAAAGGTAATGTCCTTACACTTGTATTTGTAAGTGAAATACTATTCAGGTTTGCACTGCAGCAGACAGTGTATTATACAATTTGAAGTTGTACTTTTCTTGTTTGTGTATAAATTCGAATAGAGTGGGCAGCTGTGGTTCAGGAGGTAAAGCTGGTCGTTTGTACTCATGCATGTCTCATACTGACTCTGAGCATGAATCACATCACATTTACCGAGTGACCTACATGATGGGGCAGGCTGCTCCTAAACACACGTTGGCTTGGCCTGTATGTCATTTTCATTACGGTAATGCTGTGATATAATAATACTGTTAGAAAACAAAAAAATACAGTGATATAGATTTCAGGTTGTAGTGCTCCCCCACCACCACTGCAGGTTGCCTCCTCTGACAGGTGTAGGTAGTTCTACTAATGTCAATATTATTATTTAAAGGACAAGGAAGAATATCTACTATTCTTTATCTTCTACACTGTATGTTGTTGTCACCAAATCCCATGAAAGGAGCAAAGGTTGACTGCCTCACAGCACTCAGAGCAAAACTGTAAACCTCACAAACACATTAAATGTGAGTCGTGTACAGGATGTGTGGTGAGGGACAGTTGAACTGACTCTAAATGTGCAGGGCAGGGCTGTAGTCAGCTAAAGAAAAACTTTACAAAGTCGTACCTACACTTCAACCAATTGATTGGCTGTGGGAAGAAAAAAAATCTGCATGTTATCTGTTGATGAACAAAATTGGCCACAATGCGCTGAGTACTCTCCACCTGGATGCCTAATTGGCCTAACTGAATCCTAAATAAACATAAAAAACTTCTAAAAGTCTCATTGTGCTTTAAGGGAATTTGTAGCATTCATCAGTCCTCTTTCTACCAGTAGGAACAAAATGTATGAGAGGCCCAGACTTGTCGTACGAGTACTGAACAGGTAGGCTGCCTTTTTACACAGGGGGAAAACACACTTGTGTCACTGAAGAATCGCAGATCGATTGGTGCATCTCTACTACTTAACTGTGACTGGACTGTTTTGTGAAGGCCTAGAACCATGAAGCGGTAATTCTAGTTTTACTTTCGTATTTTTGTGAATGAAACTTTCTCTGAAACAAACAAAGTGGAAAAGGTAGTTTTGTGAAGCAGTTTTAGGGGCGTTGATTCTCATTCTCATGATTTTCAGGAGCTGGTGGTTTATATCAGTCTGAAAGGACAAGTTTGTGCAGTTAAGAGAATTTGATGACTGACTCTGAACACTCACATTTAACAAGCAAAGGAGTACAAAAATGTTCTGGCATGAGGCCCATCGGGTGCACCACACTGAACACATACAAGAGAAAGAAAAGAAGAGGTGTCTGTGGATAAGGAAGAAAAATAATTACCCAGCATAGTCAAGGTAATAGCTACAGGACCATCTCCAAGCAGCTTCATGTTCCTGTGACCACAACTGCTGATGTTAAGAAGTTTAAGGTCTATGAGAGAGTAGCCAGGCTCGCTGGATATGGCACAGATTGAACAGAAGGAAAGGAATGGAAAAAGGAAAACTTGAAAACTTTAACAAACTGACCTTCAAAAATCAAGACAACAGTGTCCAGTGGCACCAGACACTACTTTCTGAAAGAAAGTGGGCTCCCTGGATGAAGACCCAGGAAGATCTCCTAAAAAAAATCTGACTGACTTTTGCTAAACTGCTTATTAATAATCTGAAGAGCTTCTGGGGGTAATTTTTGGTCACTGCAGCTCTGTGTTCACAGACAGAAAAATTAAGCTTTAAAAGGAAAGAGCACCATCTCTACTGAAACATGGAGGAGACTCCGTTATGTTATGGGACTGATTTGCTGCCTTGAATCTGTGCAGACAATGAAATCAGATGATTCAAAAGGCATTCTGGAGGAAAACACATGGCCTAGTGTCAGAGCTGTGTCTCAGTCACAGGTCGTGGCTACTCCAGCAGGATGACCCAAGAACATCCATATAAAAGCAGCCAGGAAAAAATGAGAAGAAAACATTGGACTTTTCTGCTTAATCCAGCTGAACATGGAGAGAGCTGAAACTCACTCAAACCTGTCTGCACAAGAGTCAAAGTAGAAATCTCATCAAGAGCCACAGGAAGTGCTTGATTTCAGTGATCGTGCTACAATATATTAGGAAAATTTTCCAGTATTTTTATTCATGACATTTTCATTTGTTGTGTGTTTTTTTTAAAATATATTACATTAAAAACAACATAGCTGTTGTATTAAATATAGAATACAGACCAACCAGCCAAGCTTTTGTCAAAATTTCAGAGAAATTATGTTTTGTGGAGGGGTATCACATGTGTACACCTTAAATGTACGCCTCAAATCACTCACCTCAGAGTTTAATTAAAATAAGACTCAGTCATTTCTTGAAACAGAGTTTTTAAAGTGGTCAAAACTCCAGCAACACTTTCAGTATATAGGAGAACTTTTTTTATAGGCATAGAAGTGATTAAGCCCAAAGTGGCTGATCTTCCAGTGTTTCCTCTACATTCATTTAGCAGTGGTGGCCCGCCACTGCTAAATCATAGCCGCCACGCCTTCAAATTTCTTTTTTTTTTTTGTCGCAAATGCACCACCGCCACATCTCTCCACCTTCACAGCACAGCCTGTGTGATGATGAGCGCAACAGCGGGGGGAGGGGAGGAGAGGGGAGGGAGGGAGTGGGGTGGTTGGGGGATCCTATTGGAGTTAATTACTCGCGAGAGCGCGGCCTTGAAAGTGACATCACGTCAGGCACCAGGTCAGAGTCAGAGAAGTGTAGTCGTGAGGAATAAGGCAGCGAATTACCGGAGAAAAGGTAAACTTATTAGCCAACTCAGTGACGCTAACTTGGGTAAACTAATTGATAGCATTAAGCTAATATCTACACGTCATTATGTATTAACTGCTGACTGCATTTTCAGATGAGCTTGTTCAGATACTTCTCTAAGAAGAGAGAGACAACAGATGAAGAAGACGCTAGTCAGGTAGCCTATCATAAGCCTTTTACTGACTCATAAATGATGATGGTTAGGTAAAAAATAATATTTTAATGTTCACACTTGTAATCAGATGTGATGTGAGTGTAAACTATATAACGCTGAAAATCAAGTGCTCTGAGCCTGGGTGCAAACTTTGCCACTGACTCTACCCCTTCCCCCCAGAGTGTGCCCCCCACTGCTGAAAAAAATCCTAGAGGAAACACTGTATTCTCAGGATGAAGAGGAATTTGGACACATTTTAGGACAAGGTCCCTTTTGTACCACCCTTTACCTGCACTTGTCTATGCTGTCAACTAAACATGGTGACACCCATGTCCTCAATTGGATGTTCCCCACCAGCCTGAGACAATGATTGGTCTGATGCCACACAACCGAAGGCCAGACCCATCTTTGTAGAAGCCCCATAGGCAGATATGTATGTGTTTACATATGTTTGCTATTTCTCTCATACTTACTCTATTTAAATGTTAATGTGTTTTGTGATGATCCTGATGAAGGCCAAAAGCTGAAACGCGTTGGTCTGATAAAGTGTTGCTGGAGTTTTGACCTCATTAGACCTTTTCCTTCTCCATGCAGCTTGGATGTCATGACGTGCCAGAAACCTCTACTTCACTTCTACACTGGAGATTTTTATCAAACAGGAGTAAACAGTTCATTTGTTGGGGACTATAGGAACATGTCACCCATAGCAACAGCGTCTGTCTGTGTCTGTCTGTGGCTCAGACGAGTCAGATACATTGACTATGAAGAGAAGACAGATCTAAAACCAACTGATTCCTCCGCTCCTCTGTCTCCTCGTCTCACTCCTGCTCTGTCTCTTTGTCTCACTCCTGCTCTCTCTTTGTCTTCTGCTCTGTCTCTTTGTCTCACTCCTGCTCTCTCTTTGTCTTCTGATCTGTCTCTCTGTCTCACTCCTGCTCTGTCTCTGTGTCTCACTCCTGCTCTGTCTCTTTGTCTTCTGATCTGTCTCTCTGTCTCACTCCTGCTCTGTCTCCTCATCTCACTCCTGCTCTTTGCAGCTCCTCAGCAGGATTAATGATATGTTTTTGGCTCAAGGGCCCTCAGACAGCTCTGTGCTCCAGTGAACAGTCACAAGATCAAGTTACAACAACTGTGTGGTTTCTACACACACACACACACACACACACACACACACACACACACACACACCCACCTTTCTCTGTGTCTGTGTCTCTACAGACACACACACACACCTGATCGTGTACAGACAGAAGAAACTGAGCCTCTCATCACGAGGAAAGTTACTTTTAACGCACACGCACACGCCTGCAGGCGTGGAGTTTCCTGCCTCTATCTCTCTCTCCTCCTTTGTTTGTGTGACTCTTTCATTTTTGTCCTTTTAATTAATTTCAGTTGAGAGTCAGAGCCATGTGCTGACACGAGTTACTATAGCACAAACACAATCGCTGCATCCACAACCAAACAACTGACTGTACACTGCTCTTTCTGCTGCTCGTGGCAGGGACTGATCTTCTGTGAAGAACACTTTCTGTTGAGACTTTTCACTGTAAAACGATGTGTAAATCCTGTTGAATGCAGTAACCCAGTTGGTCCACTAGATGACTGCAGATCACAGTGAAATGTGAATCACTGAACCAGACCCCACTCCTCAAATGATCAAATAGCATTAAGTAAAAGTTATTTTTATGGAAAAGAAGCAACATCAAGGAACGAAATCCTATACAACAGCTGAGTGTTCATGTGTCTGTTTGTGTGCTTTAGAGCTGGAGCAACACTGTCAGAGGTCACCTATTGGTTATTGGTTTTGGATCATAGTCAGTGTGTCTTTTCACACTCACGTTAAGTAGTTTAACATGGCAGCATTGTGCCAAACCATTGAACAGAAGTAATGAGAACTAATATAAAGGGGCCCTAACAGTTTTCTTGTCTTATCTTTAAGCTATAACAACCATTTTATTAAGTCCATTTCTAATTTGTGGTCCCAGTGATTTGAACATTTCTTTTAAACCTACTTTGATGATCCATTTTGAATTTGCCTTTTGCTGGCACATTGAAAAAGCAGCGTTGCTGCCACCAGCTGGCAATCAGTGGAAAAGCTCTCTCTCTCTCTCTCTCTCTCTCTCTCTCTCTCTCTCTCTCAGCTCAGCTCAGCTCTGAGATGTGTATCATGTCGCCTTGTATGTGTGCTAGTAAAGCATGAGATATCAACACAACACTTAGTGAAAGGTCCACAGTGTACAGATAGCGTTACAGTACACAGAGTGAGTGCTGTAGTTGTTGCAGTGTTGTGGCTTGTCATTTCATTTGGCTCCTTTTACTCCAGAACAAAAAAACAGCAACATCATGTACAGCTGGATTTCTTATGGGGCCTTTTTTTAAGGGGGGTCACTGCTCTATCAAATGGCAGCATGAAAAAATCTTGTAAAAAGTGTACACCTGCTGACTGCTATACAAAATAATTAAAAAAGGTAATAGATTTGAAGACTTTTAACTTTGTACTTTAATTTGATTAAAAACTAAATCAAACATTAGGAGATGATACAAGAAAAACTTCAGCCTGGCTCCGTCCCAGTGAGGTGAGATGAGTGAGCATCTCACCCTGACCTGCATTCAACTTAATGATTTGTCTCACAGAGACACGTAAATGACGTCGATGTCTTAACTTGTGTGAGTTTTATTTGGATAAATGTGTAAATGGAGCCTAATTAGGGTTTCTGTGGTACGTGCTGTGCGGGTAAGGTGCAGTAGGTGTGTGGCTGTGACTGACTGATTTGATTTCTTGACTCTGCATTTTATTGTTATTCTAAGCTCACATACTGTAAGCCCCATTCAGATGGATTTATCTCTCTAGGGGTGGTGGGATGATTTTAAAATAACCTGCCCTGGTCAGTGATTTAAATCCCATCTGGAGAGTTTATATGGGTAATTTTTCACCCACTTTCCAGTGATGATTGCCTCCTGTTTTTCACATCTTAATGTGGATTTGTGAGTTTTTTCTGCTCCTCCATACACTTTCTTGAATCAGCTCAGTGTGAAATATGAATTTTGTGGAAATGGAGGTAACAACAACACACAGGCCTGTTTAGGAACCAACATGACAACAGAACAAATGAAGCCTTCAGGAGAGAAAGACTCTGTAAAAGCTCATCAGATGGTCTGTTGTAATGTCAGCTACAGGTCGGTGCTGTTGTTCTGTTTTTATGTTATATTTGTTCACATTCATTCAGACTATATCAGCTGTGATCAGCTCCTGTCTGCAGCGCATAATGATGTTCAGACAGCTATCACTGGATCACTGTGATACTGAAGAGAACTTAAAAACAGCAGGATTCTCTTTGTTCTTCTGGAGGTTTATTGTGAAGGGACATCAGAGATGACATCCTCAGGAAGTGAAATCACATTGAATCCGATCAACATGTGTTTCATGTCTGTGTCTTCAGATCTGACTCAGGACTCTGAGGACGAGGAGCACTTTTGAATCTAAAGCCCCTTTTACACTGGATGAAAAACCCACTAACACCCTGTTATGACCAGCTCATTTAAGTGAAAACAATCAAGGAACGTCCACACGATAGGCTTGAGTTAAAGTAACTTTTCTTTTAATGCAAAAAAAAGAGTTTATGGGATGTGAGGTCAGTTATCAGTGTGTGGTGGAGGTGTGGGATGCAGGGAAAACCATGTGTATGTGTGTACTGTATGGCGGAAACCAAAATAAACCCACAAATGAAGAGACTGTCAGGGAGTCGGCTTTGCAGGGAGAGAGAGAGAGAAGCCTGAGGAAGCCTGGCCTTTATGCTCTTCCTCACAGGTGCAGCCAGTAAGCAACCTAAGGTGGGTGGAGTCTACCAGGAACCAGGAAGCCAGGCTATGCAAACCACAACAGGAGACCAGGGCGTAGCAGACATAGCAGTAGGGATAGGGGCGGGCAGAAGACTTGCAACAGAGGACAGAAGCCAGCAAACCAGGGAAACACATATGGCCAGGGCCGTAACACACCCACTAACGTCTGGTTTTTATCAACAGTGTGAAAGAGTACAATCAGAATTCACTCCTGGGTGAAATGACTCTGGTCATTGGTATTTGTTGGCTTCAGCTTAACTAATTTTCACCCCTTTTCCTTGCTGTTGACCTCTTTCAGAGCACACACACTGTAAACAGACCTGACATATGCCCAGCATGGTGTTTGCTTACTCACAGTTAAAGAATGACATCAACCTCCTCAAGTCAGAGCTCTGAAAAGAGGCTTTGTCTCCATTGCTGATGCCCAGGTAAAGCATATTTCGACCATAATTCCCCCATATACGCCGGTGTCACACCGCCGCTGGTAGACGTTCCTTCCATGCACCTGCCTTGACGCTGCCAGCAGTCCCTCATCTGTAGTTCCAATTAATCCAACTCCACATGTTCTGGTGGTGATGGAAGGGTAGACTGCTCCTTCTTCTCCCCCTTGTAATCCACTCACCATATTCCACTCTTGATGTCCCAGCTGCCTGATCACCCACCTCTCTGAATTTGGTGTCTGACCTTGATGTACACTGACTAGTCCGCCTGAGAAGTCTAGCACCCAAGGAGAGTTGGAGCTCGATGTTGCAAAACTGCAGACAGTCACCCACAATGTCGCTAGATGATTCAGCAGTTTGCACCAGAACCAGGTGTAAGGCTCCGGTGTTTAGCTCCACACAAAATCCAACTGGAGCTTTAGTCCGAATTTGATCACCTGTTCAGCTCATTTCAACGCTGACTGACCATTGGTATCATTGGTGAGTTTCACCAAGCTACAGCAGTTGGCTACAATCCATAAATTGTGGTTGACCTGGCTGTGCATCACCTGTTGTTACTGGAGATCCAGAGTGAATCCTGAGAGAGGAGATGTAAAAAACATTGACATGGTTTTTGGTTCTTAAAACCACAAATATATCTTCTTATGGATCAACATTGCAAATAAAACACAGGAGAAGAGGAAAATATGGAGCTTTAACTCTACTGTGTCTTGCCTTTCTCAGCTGACATTGGGTAACAGTCAATGTACACCCTGGACAGCAGGCAAGTCGCACCAGAGGGTGTTGTGACACCTGCACTTTCACAGAAACGTGATTTTGAGTAAGGGGCTTTGTTGAGTTGGACAATTTACTGTGGTCCAGTTTTCATCTTTCATCTGTCTCATACTTTAATTCAAGTCTGTTTTTTAACAGATAATAAAAAGTCTAAAGTCATTGCTTAATACTATGGTGTGTAAATACTGGTGGAGTGAAGGGCGTGCTGCGTGGTGTGGTGTACATTTTGAACTCAATATTATTTGCATATGGTGGTGAAGAAAATGTAGAAATGCACCGGGTTGCGGTGCTCATGTCCCACCCCACATGCTCCACCCTTGCTGGACAGACACACATTAACACTCACATAGTTGCCCTAACCTGCATGTTTTTGCTCTGTGGGAGGAAAGAGGAGAACATGCACCTCCACACAGACAGGCCCCAGCTGGCTGGCAGGTTTGAACCCAGAACCCATGAAACTCGGCTGTTGTTGTTTGTTTTGTTGTGTGCAGCCGCTGTCTGTACTCTTGCCAAAAATTGTTTGTTTGGGAAGAACCTCCACTCTCAGGGCCACAAAGAAGTGTGATGCAGACATCCTTAGTGAAAAACACACAACGCTGAGTTAGTGGATGTGCTTCTGCTCTGAGGGTGAGGTGTGTTGGATGTATGTGACTGCTTGTGTTGGAGGGTGGACTGAGAGGCTGGGCTCTCTGTTGTCATGCTGGGTGATGTAAGAGTGTCTATTCTGAAACTGTTGCCTGTGTGTTTAAAGAGGAGTTAATTTAGCTTGGCTAAGGTTGCTCCTGTTGCTGTGTGTGTTGCAGCATTTGGACAGTTAGCCAGAACAAAGAGGAGAAGGTGAGGAAAAGTTACATAAGGTTTATATAGTGAAGGGAGGAGTTCAGGTTTTTGATTAGACTGACATGGATTGCTAAAGCCTAAGGGATCAGTTTACAACCAGTATGGACAGAGAACAGGATTACAAATGGATTGTAGTATAGAGATTCTTCAAACAGACAAAAAAAAAACAACTCACAACATACATATACGTATATTAGATTTAGAAATATTATTACACCAAGACTGTAAATTAGATAGAAAAGATGAAATAAAATAACTGTCAGAATTAAAACACAGTAGTATTACACACTAGACTACACACAACTTGTGCCTCTAGGGTTCTTTCAGTCAAAACAATAACAAAAGACGCCATTGGTTAACATTGTGAGGTAGCATTGGATTGTGGGAGTGTTTCTCAACAGGGATGGTACTGCCCCCAAGGGAGAACGTTGAGGGGCACTGGAACCAACATTTTAAAAAGGGGGCATTGAGGTGTTCTTGGGGGGCCTTTGTTTAAGGCGAGTTTACACCAAAGATTCACGATGAGACGGAATGAAACAGAAAGTTGTCTGCAGCATTAAAACGTAACATCACAGAAACTCGTCACCACCTGACAAGACCGGACCAAAAGCGGGTCAAAAAAACACAAGGAGAATTTCCAAAAGGATAAGAAACCAAGCTAAACTAAAACTCGCCGGTTTACACCAATGTGACTAGATGAGGCAGTGTGTTGTTTCTATAGCAACGGTTCTTTACTTAAGTGCTAAGCTGTGTCCCAATTCAAGGCCTGCATCCTTCAGAAGCTGCATTTGAAGACTGATTGCGTCACAGCGGTGCGACTAGATTGTCCCATTTCAAAGGTTCTTTCAAATGTGGCAGAGAAATCCTTTCCTGTTCTTTTCCAACCTATCTCAAGGTTCATTGCGCAAACAAAGGCAGCAAACAATATCAACAGAGAGCCTGAGGATTACACAGTTTCAGCTCAGTTCAACAGCTAACGGTTCAACTGTTAAAACCAAGGGCCTTAAATAGGGATGGGTGTCGTTTTAACGGTACTACTACTTTTATCAATACCACTTATTGATCCGGTGTTTTAACGGTACTCTTAACTGTTATCAGTACTTTTTGTCTTTCTGTAAGAGTAAAAAACAAAACAAATTGAGAACAGAATTAACATTGCTTATTTCTCATATGTACTTGATTAACATTAATTCCCCCATCCCTGAGTGAACTGAGACTGAATTTCTGAATGACAATTCAGATTATGCATATGACTATAATATGAATGTAAGACTTCAAGAATACACCCTTAACTAGGGGTGGGCGATATGGCAAAAATATCATATCACGATTTTTTAAAAATAAAATCACGATTTCGATTTTATCACGATCTTAAATTGGAAAAAGAAAAACAGACAATTTAGACCAAAGAACCTTTCTTAACAGATTTTATTTCAAAAAGTCGCTGTTTTGCCTGCATGTGCAAACAACGTAAATGTTAAGGTAAACAACAACAACATTCTGGATCGTCATGTTACCTCCCGACGTGCGAACGTTTTCTGTGGAAACTTTGCAAATTACATTTGCTTGCGCTTGATCAGTTGCGGAAAATCCAAACCAATTCCATATAATAGAAATGGGATTTTTTTTTAGCGACCAACTCCGATTGGCTTTCAGCCATCGCTCTCCATGTGCTACTGCTACACACACAAACAAGGAGGCGTGTAGGAAAGCGCGTCACTGCCTGTAATTCGCTATGATTGGTCGGTCAGGTTGACGACGTCAATATGTCTGGTGCGTCGGTGCATCAGCATAGAACTGCAATTTATAGAATGTGCCCTAGACGATCCCACAATCTCTGCAGTTTGAAAGATCGTCTTCACGTTGTAATCCTTCACGATCTAATATCGTCATATCGCCCACCCCTACCCTTAACCTTTTCATCATTAACCCATGTTAGTATAATGTAGTTAACTCTGTGTGTGGGCTCCAGACTACAGCATACAAAACACACCTGACGCAACCATGGATGACAGATTAACTACGAGCTAGTCGGTCGAAAACTGTTCATTTCTCCATCTTTATATGATGATGTTTCCAGAGATTGCTCATGTTAAATATTGAACCACACCTCAAAACGTTTAGTTCTCTCCACTAAGAGCAGGGTTTGTATGTCTGTGTGTGTTTTCTGCATGGTGCTCCAGCATGACAGCATGAGTTCTCTCCTCTAAATTACGAAACAGCGAAAATGCATCATTCATATCCTAATGTCTCAATCAGAAACAGAGTTGGTGAGATAAAATGTGCGAGAGAACTTTTATGAAAACGATAACGTTGGAGCTTATCGATATTCCGGTCTTTAAAAATGTAGCCCTGGAGCCCATTTAATACTGGGTTTTTGGTACCCATCCCTAGCCTTAAAACCTAAAGTTTTTGTAAAAAAGAAAAAGGTTTGTGTTGTCAGGGTTGCTAGGTGACAGGAATGTCTCGTTTAGCTTTGGCCTTCTCAGTCCTCTGAGGGATGCAGCCCCTGAATTGGGACACAACATTTGTGTCAGCTTTCTGTAGCACTGCTCCATGCTACCTTCACGGGAACGGGATGTCAGATTATCATCTGTAAACTTTCACCAACATGGCGTTTACTGTGTCGACTCAGGATAATGGCTGCTCTCTTCCTCGGTATTCTTCCTTTTGAAAACTTTTATTTCTCCCGAGGTCAGCTACATGAAAGCCATGTTATTGCCATGGTTACAAATTTACAAGGGGGATATTCTTCCTTCGAGTTCTCATAGAAACCAACTCAGCATCTAGCATCCAGACAGATACTAAAATACTACTCTATTCAAGTTTCTTTATTTAGTAAACATAAATAAACTATTTTCTCAAACAATATTTTAAAACTAGACACAGGCCACCTGACCAGCTGAACCACAGCAACGCCATCAGCTGACTTTATTCCAGCTGAGAGGTGGGAGTTTACACAGCTGAAGCTTTTCTCATGTAGTCGAGAACTTTAAGGTGTTCATCAAACATCTTTAAAAAGTCTATGAATAATAGTAAATGTGAAATCCTGAAACATAGGACACTTACCAGGTTTTATTTGCCTGGAATAGTATAAAACAATGTCACACCAAACTCCATTCAAAAATCTCATTCATTAATTATACGCTATTTTACACCAAAAATTTGCATTCGCAAAATAGGTTAATCGTTTTCTGCTAATCTGAATACTTTTTGTTTGGTAAGAGCATTTGAAGTTTTCTAACATTGGATTTGTGTAAAGCTTTTTTGCTCCCTGTGTTTAAACTGAACAGGTAGATGTTTTTTTCTGCTAGGCTCTAGGCCTGCCGCACCTCCACCGGTGCCCACTTGTTAGCTGCAGGTAGCCCCAGGTCCTTTAGCACACGTGTTGTTGAGTCTCCAACAAAGCCTCTAGCGCCCACTTCCACCAGATAGAGCCTCACATTCCTCCACTTTCCCTGCCATCCACTTTCCCTCCCTCCACCCCCTCTTCCCATGGAACTGTCAGTTCAACCAGTAGAGCTGACTTTCCATCCGAGATCCACAGAACCATGTCTGGCCTGGGAAAATGGAGCTTCCTGCCTAGGTCCACCTCCATTTTCCACTCCAAACCTGGAGTCAGGAGCTTGGGTGCTGGTCTCCTGTTGGTGTTGGTTACTGGCTCCCCGGGCCTAAGGAAGTGGACCTGCTGCTTACTCGCTGCTGAGCTCTTCTTGTTGCCTCTTGCCTTCTTACCTCCATCACCTCTGCCAGCTTCCTGAGCACTTGATCGTGACGCCATTTGAATCTACCCTGTGTCAGTGTGGTCTTGCAACTTGACAGACTGTGCTGGAGGGAGGCGTTGGTGGTCCTGCAGAGGTTGTAGGTTTGTTCTCTCCCGACCCATTGGTGGGGGTTGTGAGGACATCGTAGGGTGTCATAGTTTGCCCTGATTATAAAACTTATAAAGAGTCGATCCTGTGGCAGTTTCCAAATGTCTGCCCAGTTGACCACTCACTTGCGACCCAGCCCATGTTGTCCAGCACCCCTGCTGCCCTTGTGCCACGACCTCTGTACTCCTCCTGCTCCATTCTGATGATCTCAGACACAACAAGGTCCTTCCTCTCCTTATTTGCTCTGGACCATGTGGTGGGTGGCTCACCCCAGCTGACCGTCCTGTCTGGACCCTTCCAACCACCTGCTGGTGTTGCAGTCTGCTCATTGCTTTTTGCACTTCCTACTCAGCCTTCCATTTTCTTCCAGACACCACTTGGACCTGTGCATCCCTCACAACCGTGTCGGACGAATCCCTCAACTCCATCACCAGTCTCGCCTTCTCTTGCCTGTACCAAAGGGTGACAGATTTCAGGGGCAGGTGGAGTGAATTCCATCTGTACAGGCCCACTGCTGAAAAGCACTGTGGGAGTCCTAGCTATTTGTGGATAAAGGAGTTGGCTTTGGCATCCATCCTGCTTACGTCTGATGAGGTGACTTCACAGAGCTCCATAGGCCACATCATCTTTGGGTACAGGGTGATGTTGTAGCACCACACCTTGTACTTTCCGGGCAGCTGGCATGAATCGATTTTTGCCAGTCTTGCTGAAAGCTGCTGCAGGATGGTTTTCTCCATCTCCTTGTCTGACAGACTAGATGTATATTGCCTTCCCAGACTTCGGATGGGCTGGTCTGCAATACGGGGGATGTTTTCCATGCCAATGATGAAGGTCACACTGTTGTTCCGCTCCCCTTTCTGGAAGGTAAGACTCCTTGACTTGTGTGCTTTGAATCTCATCCTTGCCCAGGTGCTCAGTTCATCCAGCCTCTTCAGGAGTCTGGATGTGCATGGTGCAGTTCAGAGCAGGCAAGTGATATCACCCATGTAGCTTCTTAACGGCGGGAGCCTCTAGCCTTCTGGCAATCGGACTCCAACCACCTGCCTTGCTCCAATCAGGATGACCTCGAACACTGCTACAAAGAGGATAGGGAAGATGGTAGGGCTGCTTGATTATGGCAAAAATCATAATCACGATTATTTCTGATCAATATTGAAATCATGATTATTTAACAAGATTACTCATTGACTTTGAAACACATTGAAACACCATGCATTTATTGACCTTATTGAACTGAACTGTGTCTTTTTAACATTGTACTTTCTTGAACTTTAAACACAATTAAACAGAAAAAACAAATAAATTAAAATAAGTTAAAGAAATAAGAAATTAGATAAATAAAAAAAAAAAAGAATATAAATCAAATATATTATCTAAATATATACAACAACATTTTGGTCAATTATGTTAAGAGAAATTAAGACTAAATAAAAATGATTTAGGCCAATGTTCCAAATGCTGGTAAAGCTGCTGGATTTTGGTGATGTAATCTCTTAAAGGTTTTAAGCAGAAATACCAGTCTGTATACATTGTCTGATATCACAGATGAGCGCAGGCAGGTGACAGTATTTCCTCCTGTGCTGAAGACCCTCTCTGAAGAGGAACTTGTGGCTGGGATCCGTGGGTAGAGCTTTTGGTATTCCCTCCGCCACTCCAGTGGGTCCTCCTCAGCATCCAGTGTCCTTGCCTGGAGGTAGGACTGTAGGTCAATAGCTATGGCCTGGTCCTGTTGCACAGTGGTTCTGGTTCCTGCATCACTTCCTTCTTCAGTCAAGCAACTCTTGGGTTGCTATGTCGCTGTATTTGTCATTGAGATAGTCCACTCTCTTCTTTTTGATTCTTTTCGTGAGGTCTGTGTCATCCTCGTGGACTGCCAATATTGAGTTGTTGAAGAGGTGGATGGTTGGTTTCAAACCAACCATCCACCTCCGCCCCGAGGCACTCCTCTCAGCTATTCTAGCTGTAGAGGAGTGCCTCGGAGCTGAGCACCCGTGGCACTAATAAGCCCGAAGGAATATTAATAGATGCCGCTCCGCCCCGAGGCATCTATTAATCTTCTGTTTCGGGTTTATTATTCTTCCGACAAATTTCGGCGCGTAACTCGTCCCGCAGCTTTGAGAAAACCCCAGTAATATATACATCAAAACGTGCGTTTTGATCCCGAAAGGGGTGCTATGACTTTTGGTGTTAAAATTCCAATTTTTCCCAAAGTTATTCCCAAAAAACTGGGAATAAATAATGCATTAGGAATGCATTGGAATTTTCTTTAGAAACCCACAAAATTTTACCTTTTTTCTACAAAATTTCACTTTTTTTCTGAGTCACCCAGCTCCCTCATACCTGCACGTAGAAATGTGATTCAAACTATAAAACGGAGGAAAACTTCTGCTCTCTCAAAAGGACAGGAACTGTTTTTACATAACATGTAAACTTTTCAAACTATGAGCACTCAAAGGAGGAGTGCAAATCACTTTTTCTTCAAAGTTAGAGTGACAGCGTCAGTTGGCTAGAGTGCGTGACGCAGTAAAAAATAACCTTTATTTTTATTTTTAACTCGAGCTCACGGCTAAACCGTAAAAAGGAGACGAATGATTCTTTCAGAAAATGCAGACATAGTTGTGTTGGGATTCATAAAATGTAACTTTGACAGGCAGGGTCTGCACAAAATTTAAACGGGGGTGCCGAGTCCGGCAGCAATACCTGTCTCACTCTCATTGACACCTAATGTAATCGTCTTTTTTTTTCAAAAGAATCTCACTCTGTCTTCGCACTGAGCTTACTCACTCATTTTAAGGAATATCTGAATAAAATAGAGACTGTAAGAAACTTCTGGCTTCAGTGTCTGTCACGGTGTTTTCGGTTTTTGAAAAGAAGTAACGGTTTTCTCATAATTTGCAATTGTTTTAAGCCATGTAGAAGCCAAATTCTGGGCAGATTTTCACATTGCCATGGCAACGGCAGCTCCTGACCTGTGTGCGTGTGTGCGTGCCTAGCAACCAGATAACCAACTCTCCAAGCTCCGCTAGCTTTACATTAGCCGCATGTTAGGTCTTAAATTACATTTAGTTAGGTCTTAAATATGTAAGTCCATTTACTGCTTCCTTTGTTGCTTTTCTTTTTGTTTTGTTAAATGAGTGAATGAAGTTGTGACGGTCTCCGCTGAGACAGAGGAGAGGAGAAGCTACTAGCCCTCTCTCGCTGTCACTTCTAGTTGCGTTGCTCTCCTCCCCAGTAATGTTAAATTTAGCACAGAAAAAAACATAATAGTGGTAATTTAAATAGCAGTTCATGGGATTTATTAACCCTCAGGGGTCCCTCTGTCCTTTGTTTGACATTTTCTTCACTTTTCTTTTTTGATTAGCTGATCATTTTGGCTGTGTTACAGCTGAAGGTATGGATTTCTGCAAGAAAGTGTCTTTTTTGACATATTTTTAAAATCTAATGTCAGTTACTGTCACAGGTCTATTATACACTGGTAACACATTTTGTACCCTCTGGGGTTCCTCGCGTCCAAAAAAGGACACACAAAGAAAATGCTATAAAATCATCATGTATCAATATTTTTTTCTGCTTTTTTTTTTTTACATACATCTCTTAAACCACTTCAGTTCTGCTCAAACCTACCAAATGTTTATTAGTTTTCAGGATTTTAACCCTTTAAATGCCAGTTTGAAGACATGTTGCCTCCTGTTTTATTAAAAAAAACAACACAGAATATGAGATATTTCCCACATAATACATGATGGAGGGATGAGACATTGTTTTATATCAGAGTCTTTTATATCAAGACATTTCTCAAAACCAGAATATGATCAGGGTGGCTTTTGAACACTGGAAATAAGTAATGTACTCATTCCGGCAGTAGCCCCCGTGGCACTCAAAATTTCCCTGGAATTTTCTAGTTACTTTTATTACTGTTGTTAGGGGTTCCTGTTCAAATTGCATAGTAGACACAGGAGGAAGGAGGAAGGAATCCTACTCACCTATGGCCAAGTGGAGTCTATGCCCGAAGCACTGGAGCCTCATCCATTCATTGATGGCCGCTGCCAGCTTCATGTTTGAGGCATTGTCCATAGTGATACAGATGAGCTTGTCCTCCTGTAAGCCCCATGCAGCCATCACTTCCTTCAGTCCATGGGCAATGTTTTGCCCCGTGTGGTCTTCCAGGGTTTTTCCTGCATAGAGAATTGGGAGGCGGCTGCCTCTGTCAAATTTCATGCCACATCCGCCTCCCAACAACCCCAATTCTAGTACTTGTTTTCGTGGTACTCTGTGGATTTGACATTTCTAACTGCAATTGCGGCTCTACGGCAATGTAGTGGCACTGTATCGTAATCCGTGCATCAGACAGAGCCATCCAAAATTGCCAAAGAAGAAGAATACGAACACGCTGGATTTTCTGCCTGCGGAAGGAGGTGGCGACCTGATTTTGCCACTCTTCAAACATGTGAATAGGGTTGCCACCCATTGTCCTGTATTTGAAAATAAAATGCTGCGTCTTGTATTGAATCAATACGGGACGCCTCCTCCTCCCGACAAAATTCTAGGACTTTAGTCTCGGTACTCCGTGATTTTGAATCAATACGGGACGTAATTTGTCCTGTATTTTCGTTCATGTTATGTCAAAGTGCTGTGAATAATGTAATGTCAAGTAAAACCAAACCAGGTGCAACCTTTTTTCACATTAAAGGTGGTAACCCTACAGATGAATATTATCTCTTTGGCATACAAGCACACCCAGCATCTTGAAAAGTTTCCCTAAATTTACGTTACATCCCATGTGTATTGTGTATGTTTTTTTGCAGAAATGTCTCAAATCACAGATTATTTTAAAAAGAGAGGTGCGAGGAGGAGAATCGCAAGGACAGGTGAAACAGTATAGAGTGCAGACATCATTAGTTCTTCTTATTAGTTCTTTGAAAAAAAGTTAATTCATGTTACTGTTGAGATATGGTTAGTATCTCATCAGTAACATGAATTAACTTTTTTTTGTGTGGTACTGAAAGTAGGCCTAGTTCTCAGCCACAAGTGGAAGGTGCCAGTGGAGGCGAGAGTACCAAGTCTTTAGGAGTGTATTAACGAGTGTATAAAGTCGACATTTACATGATTTTAACATCACTTTTTAATAATCTTCCCAGATATTCTGAAAAGCATGGAGTGAGTGACTTTGACCCACAGTGGCTGGAGAGATAATGAAAATACAATAATTTACATAATATAAATAATATAAAAATAATAATGTAATATATAAAAATAACCTCCCTCAATTGTCTTGTTTTTGTAATTGTTGGAAGCCAAAATCATAATCGAAAATAAAATTTGATTAATTGCGCAGCCCTAGGAGATGGAACATCCCATTGCAATCCCCACTTCCAGCTGTTGCCAACCAGAAGTGAACTTTTGCAGGGCAAAGCACATGTGCATGTCTTGGAAGTAACTCATCACCATGGTCTTGATGTTGTCTGGGATGTAGACGAAATTCAGTGCAAAGGCAATGAGCTGGTGTGGAACAGACCCATATGCATTAGCCAGGTCCAGCCATACCACATGCAGATCTTTCTTCTCCCTCTTGGCCAATCATTGAGGCATGCTCCACACAGCCCGGGAATCCTGGGACCCGGCCTTCTGGCAGCTGGTGTTGATATAGCCGTTCTCCATCAGGTAGGTGGTCATCCTCCTAGCCATCACAGAGAAGAAAAGATTTCCCTCGACATTCAGTAGGGCTATACTCCTGAACTGATCGAAGGTCCTGGAGTTCTGCTCTTTTGGAATGGAGACCGCCACTGCCCAGGCAGTTCTCATGAGGGTCTATAGGAGCTTCAGCACTCTCGGGCAGTTCTTGTACATCTTGTATGGTAACCCCTTTTGGTCCTGGTGCTGAAGCCGATCTAGCTTGCAGGACCACCTGTCTCACCTCACTGAGTGAGGGGAGGTGACACATCAAATAGAGCTGATGGTTTTTCAGGCTTTGGCAGGTAACGTGGTGGATCTAGTGGTTCATTCTTTGCAGGATCACTGTATTGAGCATGGATTTGTTCCTCTAGTTCTTCTCTGGACACCTCCAGCGTTCCGCTGGCTTTCTCCTTGTGGCCACATGCATAACGGAAGGGATTCCTGAAGAAGTCTGCTCTCTCCTTCTCTTTCTTTTCCCTTTCTTTCGCCGGATGTGCTCTGCCCTCCGTAGGTTAGCAAGCCTTCTCCTGATCTCATTCCAGAGGATTTTTAGTCCGTCTTTTACCGACTCCTCTGCTTTCCTCCAGCACTTGCAAAGCTGCCTTCTGCTTGCCACCAGGTCATCAATTTCTTTCTTCTTCCTCCTCTTGGTCCTTACCACTGCCTTCTTGGTGGTCACCACGCCATACCTGCCACTGCATTCTTCATACAGGATTTCCCCGAACAGGTTTAGCCTGGCTTCCACTGGGCCGCACAGGGTTCTCAGCAGCAGTTAACTCAGGTGATCATCCAACTTTCTGGCTGTTTTCTTCGTCCTGTTTTCGTAGTAAAGTTTGGGTGTCCTCACTCAGGGAAACTAGAGGGTAGGGTTACTAACCCCCTTCTCCCGAGAAACTAATGTAAAACTAACAATAATGATATTCCAGCTATAAGTTAAATCTTTTATTCTGCATTTAGTGACATGTAGGGATGGGTACCAAAATCCGGTATTAAATGGGCCCCAGGGCTACATTTGTAAAGACTGGAGTATCGATAAGCTGCGATGTTATCAGTTCTGCTCTTGGTACTTGAGAAAGTAAGAAAATAGATTTCTTGTTTTTTATTGCGTCGTAAAAGTTCTCTCACACATTTAATGTCACCAACTCTGTTTCTGTTTAAGACATTTGTTTATGAATGATGCATTTTCACTGTTTCGCAATTTAGAGGAGAGAACTCTCTCTCTCTCTTTCTCTCTCAGAGCCTGTTTGTGTGTAGGGCAGGGGCAGCTTGTCATACTGGAGCACCGCGCAGTGTTTTGAGGTGTGGTTCAGTATTTTACATGTAAGAGTGGAAACACGAGTGATCTCTGGAAACATCCAGTGAAAGTCTGTCACATAAAGATGGAGAAATATACAGTTTTCGACTGACTAGCTCGTAGTTCATCCGTCATCCGTGGTTGCATCAGGTGTGTTTTGTATGCTGCAGTCTGGAACCCACACACAGCGTTAACTACATTATACTAACATGGGTTAATGATGAAAAGTTAAGGGTGTATTCTTAAGTCTTACATTCATATTATATCCATATGCATAATCTGAACTGTTGTTCAGAAATTCAGTTTCAGGTCACTCGGGTGGGGGAATTAATGTTAATCAAGTACATATGAGAAATAAGCAATGTTAATTCTGTTCTCAATTTGTTTTGTTTTTTTCTGTTACAAAAAGACGTACTGATAACAGTTAAGAGTACCGTTAAAATACCGGATCGTTAAGTGGTATTGATAAAAGTAGTAGTACTATAAAAATCTTAATGATACCAGACATGCTTTTTTATGATGTAACACAAAATTATAATCAATTATAATAATGATGATAATAATAAACATTAATATTGGGGTGGTAAAGGATTTAGGTAATAGATAGAGAGGCGCTGGTGATTTTTTGTTTTTTGCCTTAGACTTGGAACCCACTGTATGACATCACTGTACATTGATATTGAACATAGTATATCATAAAATCAAAACTTGGTGCAGCCAACAACCTACAACTCCCAGAGACAGTTTCTAAAATACTTAACATCACAAAACCAAAAAGCTTTTGCAGAAACTCTTGTTGAAGATTCCTTCCATCCTTGTCAACATAGATTCAACAGTCTCTCTCCTGGTGCGAAAGTGACTTTGGACCTCATTAGTCCTGATGCTGACTTCTGGACCAGGTCTGTCCAAGAACACAGACACAGCTCACACAGTATGAGATCATTCACAGAGCACATCTCAGACAACAAAGCATGTACAAGATTGGATTTACTGATGGACAACTGTTCACACTGAACTACATAGAGGACCGTACCTTGGCGTGTGTGTTGGCCTTTGTCACCATCGTTACTATAGTAATGCTCATGGCTTGATTAGGTTTAGGAAAAGTAAGGGATTTGGGTTCAAATAAGTAAATCCTTAACATCAGATGATCACAACAACAACGTGGTTAACTTTGTTGAACGGTCATGGATAATATAAACTACATAAACTGCTGGTTTCACATGGGAATCGAACACCACTCTCCTGTGTCGTATTCAACCATCCACCACAACCTCCTCCTGACCTGGACATTAGCTGCGTTTCCACCGCAGGAACTTGGTTACCTGGTCGTGGGGTGGTACTTTCCAAAGGTTGCGGAACTTTGGGGGGTGTGGTCAGCAGTGCTGAACATTTCTGTCTGGTCGAATACTCGCTGCATTTTATTTCACCCACGATGTTTAAAAGTCTGCAGCGAGAGTGAGCGAGCACCGAGGGAGCTCAACATTTTCCACACCGCGAAACGGGTAAAAAAAACACCAACAGGACTTCAAACAAATAAAGGACCACAACAACCGGAGTGGCAAGGGTTGCCACCTGTCACGTATAATACGGGATTGTCCCATATTTGAAAATAAAATGCTGTGTCCTGTATTAAATATATACGGGGCGCGATTTGTCCGTATTTTCGTTCAAGCTAGGTATGTCCTCAAAGTACTGCGAATAATGTAATGTCAAGTAATAATTTCGCATAATCTTCCGGGAATTTAGGCCGCGGTGGAAAAGCAGACAACAATGGGCCACAGAACCGTTTAGTTCCTGAAGAGAAATACCTGGAGCTTTAAGTTCCAGTCACTTTTTGCTCGAAACGCGGCTTTTGTCTCTCTTTATACTACGTCACCGCACTTTTCCCTTTGCTCCTGTCATAATTACTACGACCACTAGATGTCGCCTAGCAACAAAATGTAACTATGGGAGGACAGTCTTGGAAAAACAATAATTAGGATTTTGACCAGAATGGTGCAAACTCCCTGTGTTTGTCCTCTGCTGCTCTCATGTCAGAAACGTTTGAGCAAGTGATGGTTTGATATTGTTTCTGATCAGTTTCACTGATGAGTTGAAAGTTATGTTCACAATTTTTTTTCTACCACAGCCTTTCATGTAAATATGTTATCCTGCTTTAACTTGAATTTCTCATCTGGGATCAATAAAGTTGTATCTCATCCTTTCACTGATAAAAATATAGAAAACAGACTGACATATTGTCTCACTGTCTTCATTTATTTTAATTCATTTATTTTACTCACTAGTTTTAACAATTCCTTATGACAATGAATTATTTTACACCAACATTGACACACACTTGTAGAAAACTGTGATAACTGGAGACCAAACTTTTAATTTTACTCCATGTAGATCATAAATCTTGAATAAAGAAACAACTCAGAAATCCGTTGAGAAATATAAACGTTATTGAGCTTTTTATCCAGAAAAACTGCAGCTCCATTTGTTCCTATTTGTTTACAGGGTGGTCTTGCCTGGTCTAATATGGAAGCATCGTTCACATATTGCAGCAACGGGTGTATACGTCTAAGTTGAAACCAATCACAGGTCTCTTCATTTTCAGACGTATTCAAAGACAGAGACACACAGACACAGACAGAGGCAGAAAATCCAATTTTCATGTCTGTGGTTTTCTGTTTTTCTTTACCATCTGTTGCTGCTCTTCATCATGTGTCAGTAAGCAGAATGTGTTTGGTTCTGGACTGTTGGTTGGATCAAATGTAATGGAGAAAATCATCAGCAGATGAATCAGTAATGAAAATAATAATTAGCTGCAGGTTATAACAGGGTTAATGTGACTTCAGGAGATGGTGAGGACAGTGTGGATACACTGTAGGACTGCTACTGTGTGTGTTCACATGTGTGCTTGACGTGAACCTACGTGTCGACTGAGCTCATGTTGCTGTGTTCAGTGACGTGGTCTTACCAAAGAAAGGCAGCTTGTTGTCAGTGATGTGATGTGGCTTCAGCACACTCCTGACTACAAACACTGTCTGTTGCCTGGGTTGCTTAGTGTGTTGCAGCATTTGGTCAGTGTGCTGCTAACTAAAGAGTCAACCTAAGAGCTCCATGCTGATTGGCTGGCTTGTGGACTTGGCTTCTGTCCAACAAGATTTAAAACACACACAAGTCTGAGCATTTACCCGTACAGCCACACAATCTCACTGTGTTTTCTGTGAATGGGAAGTACCGCTCAGCTCTTACAACAGGGGGAACAAGCATGGGGGGGTGTTAGTGGTTGACTCTTCCTCCCTCTCCCTCTCCCTCTCCCTCCTCCCTCCTCCCTCCTCCTCTCCCTCCTCTCTCACAACAACACAGTGAGCGACAGAGTGAGCGCAGACGGGCGAGCTGCAGGCAGAGAGAGGGAGACGAGCGGACGGAGGAGAAGACAAAGGCGAGGCAGAGGCAGCGTTCGCTCCGCTCTGGATTAACTCTTTCTCCTGACTGAAGGCTGCTTTCTGTGGATTTCTCTCTTTTACATGTCTTCCATCACCCGTCAGCTCAGCTGCACACACTGTCTCACACACACACACACACACACACACAGGATTAACAGCTGGTGTGTGTGAAGCGAGTCCTGGAGGAATGATCATGGATGGATGGAGGTAGAAGGGAGGAGTGTATCTGCTTTTCCCATGGAGATTGTGTCATTCTCTCCTCCCTCCGCTTGCTGAGCAGCCTCTTTCCTCTCGCTTTCTTTTGTATTAGCACCCCCTCCCTCCCTCCCTCCTTCCTTTCTTCCCTCCCGCCCTTCGCAGTGCAGGCTTTTGTCTGTCTGACAGGAATTCAGGCTTGTCTTTTTACTTCCCTCCACCCAGCGACCCCCTTTGACCGACTCAACCAGCACTGTCCCCTCATCCCTCCTGTGTCGGCCAAAGCTAAGACCAGACGAATCTGACTGTGAGCAGAGGCGCTAGGCTAACAGCTAGCTATTGGAGCGGTAGAGTCACCTCGAGCTTGTCACTGCTAAGCGTGTGTTTGTTATGCGTATGTGTGTGTGTGTGTGTGAAGCACTGGCTGACAGATGAGCAGTTGTTCTGTGGTGGATTTGTTGTGACCCGAGGAGCAGCAGCAGGAGGAAGGAGAGGTGTGTATGCAGAGTTGGAGGTAACACCGCCCAGCACATGCTGCTCAGCGTGCTATCCTGAACCATTCTGTGGACTTTTGTTCATGTGACCAGTACCATGACCATGAGGGAGTCTGGCCGACCCGGGACTGAAATTCTTTATTTCACAACATGGTGGTTGTTTATTTTGATCAGCTGATTTTTTTTTACCACTAATGCTCCATAATGGAATTTACATGAGGACCTGGGAGCCTGCAGCCTCGGGTCGACCACTGGGCCCAGTCACTCAGAAGTTTGTTTGTGGAAAAGCAGTTCTGACTAAGCTTTGTAAACAGATTCAGTCTGTGTGCCACCCAGCGTGGTGAGGATGAAGAGGACAAGCAGCAGCACGCTGAGGCGGGCATGGCCCAGCTCTGACCTGCCACCAGCAGCCTCTGTAGAGCCGCACAGGAGCCAACGCTCGCGCAGTGAGAAGGACTACAGAATCCACAAACACAGCAAGAGGAGCCACTACCCTCCACAGTATCTGTGTCAGAGTCCGCCCGCGTACATACACCCAGGTACTGTACCACCACACAGGCGGAGAGTGGGTTTACACTGGTTTGACTGGGAGACAGTAGAGAGCTGTGTATGTGCTGTTTGGGAGGAATATTGTCTTTACAAGTTTTTGTCTGAGTAGAGGAGTCATGTTACCGTCTCATATATGCTATTTACATATGAATGTGTTATAAATGCATCAGAAAATGTTGTTAAAGTGCTTGGCTCTGAAAATGTTGTGAGATGAGAGGAGAGTGTATTCCAGTGATTCAGTGTTTCCCTCCAAAATGTTGGTGAAATGACAAGAGACAAATCTGTGCAGCACGAGTCAAATTCCTACACGTCCTATAATGCAGCCAGATAGCTTTAGTTCTTAGTCTCCAGTTGACCCTGATGATGTCACTGTGACATATTCTCTCAGAGCTTCTCCCTGGACACAGAAAGCATCAGGCTGAGTGGCTCTCCTCATGATGAGTAATGGGCAGTGGAGCAGGTGTGTGGCTGGAAGGTCACTCTGACCAGCAGGATTAATCTGGGCCCTTGCCCCTCCCTCATTAGCACCGTTGAGGTGCCCTTGAGAAAGGCCACTGCTCGGTGAGCGTCAGGTGAGACTGGTTATACTGGGAAGCTCCAGTGGTCAGTGTCACTTTGTGAGTGTGAGTGTGGCCCAGGTCCTGGAGAAAGACTGAAACTTCCCTGAATAAATAAAGGTTAAAAACCTGTGGATTTTACCCTTTATTATGCATTTAAAGCCAAGCTTGATAACTCAGTATAGATCACATTGATAACCACCATTTGTGTCCAGTGTTTCTCACTCATTGATTTATCTGTGGCACCTCAGCATCAACATGAACCTCCACTTATTGAGTTTCTATTTTTTAACTATTTCAAATGGGTAAAATCTTATTTCAATGAGTTGAACTCACTTTGAAAATAATGAGAAGCATTTGAAATAACAGTTCATTATTTCTGTTTATGTTGCTGAGTGACTGGAGGTCATTGTTCCTGTTAGATGGTAGTTAGGTTGCCTTTAACTCACATTCTCTAATGTTTATCAGGGTGCAGGTTCTCCACAGGGGGGAGCTGTGGAGACATAGACCTGGACCTGTATTGATCAGCCTGATCCTATATGTAAAGTACCAGAGTAAAACAGCTGTTGTCTGAGCAGTAAAACACATTTAACAGTGACTTCCTCCTATTAACAGCCAAGTGTAAAAGTCACAGCTGAGCACATGATTGATCACATAATTGAACAGCCAATCAGAGATATAGATCGACCCTACAGCTGCCATATTGTCCAATCTGGTCTGTTATTCTGCAGGAACATATAGAATGATCATTTTTAAAAAGTGAATTGTATTTGTGTTTAAATCAGCAGGAACAATTAAAAACAATCTATTATAGTGATCATGTATAAACAGATAAACAAGGATCTGCTGTGAAATGCTCTACTGCTGATGCATGAGGTACATCAGAGAAACCAGATAAGAACAAGGGTCACCATTTTGAATCCAGAAAAAGGTTATTTGTGTGATTGGTGTAGATTTGATATGAGGATCCTCCTCATCATGAAAGTGAACGGCAGGAGCAGTCAGGTAAACTTGTTCTATCCTCTGCAAGTTTGATGTCGGGAAAGAACAGTAACATTAAGCTGATGTGCGTCGGTCTCTAACTGAGCTGGGCTCTGTGCCTCCTAGTCTGTCTGTGTCTTAGAGAGCAATGGATTCACACTGATTAATGCTTAAATATTGAATGTTAATTAGCTGGGCACCCTGACCAATATGGATGTACATCTCTCAGTAAATAATAACTATTATGTATTCAGCTGAGCCACATTTATATTCGAGAATGGTTTATGTGGCTCAGGGGTCAGGAAGGTGGGCATCAGCTGTAAAGAGCTGACTGATTTTTAACAGATTTTTAGTGTCAAAACAAGTTTGGTTAAATAGTTTTAATTCTGAAATGTGTGAGTAAGGAATTTATCTTTTATCTTTACTGGAGATGTTCCGATACTGATATATTTTTTCCTTCCTTTTGTATCGGTGGATACTGAGTACTGATCCGATAATATTGTGTTAAGAAAAAAAACAACTGTATAGTCTATGATTACTGTCATTGCTGTATGGTTTAAACCCTTTGTAAAACATAGAATATATGTGAATGTTGTAGAATCTTATCTAATTTGACTGAGTGATAAAAAAATAAATCTACGAATAAGTAACATTTTCTACACTAGTTGTCCTAACCCTAGTCCTTTGAAATTAAAAAAGAATTAAAAAATTACATGTTTCATTTTTACTGGTGGGAATCTCCAGTGTAACATGTTGCCAGTTTGCTGGGGCCGGTTTCACAAAAATATTTAAGACTGGTCTGTAATGTTAGGCCAGTCTTAGTTTACCCCCAGGCTAACTTAGGCCTAAGACCAGTGGTACCAGGGTAACATGGTAATCAGTGACACCTGTGCTGACCAGTAGTACCCAATGACAATAAACAGGAAAATAGAGAGATAGTCAAGAACTAAACTGTTTGTGCAACAGATGAATTTAGACTCAGTCTATGTGAAGTCAGACTATTTGTTATATCTAAGCCACAGTCAGAGTCCGTCTTTAGTGAAACTGGCCAGTCTTCTTCTCTGCTCTAAAGCAGTCAGGCGACCAAAATTCTACGTCAGGACAACAATTAAAGATGGCCTCACAACTCTAATTTGACAGAGAATACTGACGACAGCTGATGTGATATTTTGTTGGTTTTAAATTGTGTTGTTAAATAACTAAAAACCAATGTCTTCAAAATGTCTCATGCCAATACCATCTTGACATATAAAGTACTGACCTTCTGGTTGTGAGGAAAACCCATCGTCTGCAAAACATCACAATGTCAATTAGCTAATGTTTAATTGATGTCTTTAATGTCTTTCTGACATTACATAGATGTCTGGTGCCTGCTGGGAAGTTCCCTTCTTTCATCCAGCTGATAGCTTGAGGTTATGTTGAAGAATTTGGAGGTAGTCCTCCTACCAGTTCCAGTGGCAGCAAAACAGCCCCAGAGCACTATACTACCCTAACCCTATACCTAACCTTTACCCCTCCAAACATATCCCTGGTCATTGTGGCCAAACAACTCAATCTTTGTCTCATCATTTTTTCTTTGCCCATGTGATCAGCTGTAAACTTTAGTCAAGCTTGAGGGTGTTGATTTTGGAGCAGGAGCTTCTTTCTTGGTCCTTGGCGATGTAAAACTCACTTGACTGTTGACAGTGACTCTGGTGTTCCAGCTGGCCTGTGCCTCAGTGGTTCCTGGGTTGTTCCTAACTGTCCGAACCAGTTTCCTCTCAGATGACGGTGACAGTTTGAGTTTTCTTCTAAACCTTGGCAAAATGGCTGCACCTCCCAGTAACTGATGATTTTAGTCTGCAGTTGTTTAGAAATGGCGCAGAGAGACACTCCTGACTGTAATAAATCTACGATCCTCTCTCAGATCTGCACTGAGTTCCAATAAGTGCTGTCAAACAAACCCTTTTACATGGGCACAGAGAAGCTACCAGCTGTACACATGATCACCAACAGGAAGTTAAATTATTTAGCTAAAATGCCTTTTTCATCACCACTGAATTATTCATCTGTGGCTGTATGTATAATTCTGACATTGTGATTTTAGAAAACTCAAAATACATTAAAACATTTGCACCAAATTCACTGGAAGCCTAATGTTACCATGACATTCATGTCAACAATGAGTGTATGCAAACTTCCCACCACACCTGTAGGCCTATATAATTAGTCACCTTGGCTGTCTTACCATTAGTTATTGTTAAATGAGAAGATGAGGAGTTGGACTTGTTGTTTCGGTGAAGGTGACAGAAATGAACCCTAACCCTAGTACGCACAAGAACCGCCTGTCCACTTATCGGCAACCTATAGGTTTCCCACGCACACACACACACACATACATATGTCATTTCATTGGACGAGTGAGCGAGCAAGAGAGAGAGATTGATTCGTGCTTTTAGGCCCAAAAGTTGTGACACAACAGTATAGGTTAGATTCCTTCATTTAGCATCATCATCATAAGAACATGTTGCCTAACTAACTACTAAAGACAGTAATAACAATACACAGCATCAAGACCAAACCAAGCTGCTACAATAAACAATCAAGAAGCTCATGAGACAGTAAAATGAAATAGTATTCCTGCCTGTTTGAAGTTCATTCTGTGTCTGAACGTTACATCAAACTCTTACAGAACGGCCTCCACATCACTTCCAATATCATGATGGATGTTCATCAGTGCTCCATGTCTGCAGTGTCAACACTGGGCATCAAAGCCCCAAACTCCTCCTTTATCTCCTGCTCTCCTCTTCAATCTACACTCATAATGTTAAGAAATATGACAGGATCTCCTGTGGTCACAGTTTATTTTCAGGATAGGATGTTAAAAAACAAACAAAATCATTAAAAATAATGTACGCACAGTGCTTACAAGATTACGGCTGCTGGCGCCACTGGATGAATCCGTGTTTGATTTTAGGCCAGCTGGAGCCATATCATCCCACAGCAGTCAGTCCACAGGGACTCATGTCATGGTGCCTTCACTCTCCATATGATTGTGATGACTAACAGTTATATACATGTAAATGAGAAAGTTTGTGAAAGAAGGAAGTGAGACCTGGTGACATGGCTGGTTACCACTTTTTAAAAAGTCCAAGTTTGAGTCAAGTTTGTCTACAGTTGTCAGCATCCTGAAAACCTCTGAAACAAACTCATCTCCTGCATATAAATCTGTCTGTCTCCTGGTTGATGGTCTGTTTACAAGCATGAGTGTGGTGAGAAGCCTTCAGCCAGACCAGGTTGTACAGGAGATGTTACTCTGCTGGTTTCTAGTCCTCTGCTACCTCACCTGGGCTGCAGCAGCAGGTGGGTCCTCAGATTACTGGTGATTGTTGGTGATATCGTATACATTTAAGAACCACTACTACTTTCACACTGCTTCTCTTCAATCAGCCTGGCTTTGATCAATACTGTCCTCCATTTTTATTCATTGTAGTGTATCTTTTATTTTATGATTATAGCAAAGTTTACTGATAGGCCAGTGACAGCCCTGCCTGTGATTTCTCTCCATATCACACACAGTACCGAGCACTGGGTTGAGGTTTCTGTGAGTCTAGCTGTTCAAACCTCAAACCCAGATCTGTAGTTGTTTGTGGCTGAGAGGGAGACAGAGGGCTGAAAAGATGTGGTTGGGGGAGGGGGTGGGGGAGGGTGTAGTTTTCAGGGGCTTTCATAGAGGAAAGCTGAGTGATGGAGCAGTGGGCTACACACTGAGGAGTTGTGAATGGGATATTTCTATTGTGTCAGATTGCTTTCACAAATGGAGCAGAGATGAGCAGCATACTCTCAGAGCTTCCTCCGGTCTCATAGTAACCTCAGAAAGGCTGCTTTGAATAGAAGCAGCAGCTCTCAGCAGGAGAGGAGCTGCTGGCTCTCATTCATTCACTAACTTTGTGTTTGGATTGGGACAGTTCTGTATCTTGCTTGGTCTCCTGGATTTCCCTCTGCTGTTAGCAGAGCTGCATATAGGAGTTCAACTGTGGTGGTTTTTAAAGATTATGAACCAGCTGACTTTGATTTGAGAGAATAAATGTCTTATTAGTCATTTCTTAAAGGAATAGTTCAACATTTTGGTATGCTTATTTTCTTTCTTTCTGAGTGAGGCTACGTCCACACTAGTACGTTTTAATTTTAAAACGGCATTTTAAAACTAAAACGATCACAGTCCAAATGAGCGTTTTAGCTCTGTATCAGAAACGATCTCTGTCCAGACTATCACACCTGAAAACACATATCACATGACCATTCATGTACACTGGGTGTAAACCAGTGTAAACAGGAAGCTGGTTGTCTACTCGGCAGTTGGTTAGTTACAGTAAATCCTCTGAACGAGGAACAGCAAAGAAAGTTGTAGTGTTAAAATGCAGAATGTAAGTGAACAACAGCTGCTAGCAAAGACAACAAGATCAGTAACACTGTCATTCATTATCATGTATTCACCAATGGTAGTCCAGGCTGATGAGAGCCAAACAAAGAGAGACCATGGGTGTCTATGTCATCGTTTCCAAAGGTCTCAGTTTTTGCCCGTTCAGATACAACACAAACAAAGTTTTTTCTGCGTTTTTTCAAACACAGAGTTTCTGAAAGTCTCAGTTTTTGGTGCTTGAAAATGTGTGGACAGCAGGAGGAAACGTAGCAAAAGAACTGTCTTTCAAAACAAAACGTAGTAGTGTGGATGTGTCTTGTGTCTTTATGTTCGGTATAGTGCTAGAGTCATGACATCAGGGATCACAGGTTAACACGCACTGTGATATTATCATGATAACAATACATCAACATCACTGGCACTGGCAATACTGCAATACACAATATATCACAAGGAAATCGCCTACAACATGTCACTATATATGCAACTGAAGAAGAAAGAAACATTTTTTAAAAACCAGGAAACAGTCAGATAATTATATATATAGTATATTATTTATTAACAGTACAACAGTTTCACAGAAGAGAAACAGAAACAGGTGCAACACACAGTTGTCACATATCCATAAACATGACAAAGGCTTATTTCCCAAATAGAACAGTTTGAGTAAAATATCTGTAGTCACATATCAGTCATCACAACTGATATCTGTGCAAATTACAGTTATCTAAAAACTATAAATAGCAATATTTGTACAAAATACCCAGATTTGAAAACCTAGGAGGAACATGGAACACATGTCAGCGCTTTCCAACAAGTATTTTCTGTAAAGCTAGATTGTTGAACATGTTAGAACAAATATAACCAACTTATTTTATGGAAACATAGAAATGTTTCTTACATTTATTGCAAAAAATGCTACTTGTGCTGTTGCTATGCTCATAGGTGAACACAAAGTAGTGATGATGTCTCAGAAGTTGTGACATTAGTGAGAATATTTGTTCTGCTGATACACTCGTCCCTGGGACACAGAGATACCTCTATGGTATGCGTGCCTGAGATTTGCTCCAGGATCATCATCATTTCAGCTCTTGCAGCTGAAACCACGGGAATGCTTTTGCTGGTGCTGCTGCTGCTGAACATCTGCCCAGAGAGGTCAGCAAGTGCACATTTCTTCTTTTTTGGTGTGTTGGCAGTGGAAGGATCTCTTCCAGCCTCACTGGTGTCAAGCAGCCCGTCAGACCGCTTCCTTCCTGCTCAGGAGGAGAGCTCAGAGATATGTTCTCCATGCAGCCTCCTAAAGTGAACAGTCAGACACTTGTCGCATTATTATTTTAAAATGTCAAATATGTTTATGTATAACATCGTCCTGCATCGTCAGGGAGCGAGCAACTGTCACCTGCACCTGCTGTGTCCTGACGAGTCTTCTGTAAGGATGGCTCTGTTTAATGCTTGCTCCATTGCCATCAAAACATGAATCCTCAAAGACTTATTTATTAGGGAGAATATGGATTTTCTGTTCCTCACTGAAACCTGGCAGAGGAACAGGACATACTGTGGACAGTGTAACTATTGGTAATGTTTTTAATCTTTGATTTCCTTGTCAGTGATCATACATGTCTTCATCTGGCCCCCTTCACATTCTTCCCTAATCCTTGTTTTTAAATGTTTTAATTCAAGAGGCTCACCCATTTTCACTATGATCAGTCGCCTCCTTTCAACTGGTTCCATTCCTAAACACGCTATAGTTCAGCCTCTGCTAAAAAAAACAAACAAACCAAATCTTGACCACACCCTCAGTATGAATTATAGACCTGTATTTAAGCTGCCTCTTGTGTCGAAAATGCTGGAAAAACGTTGTTGTCAAGCAGTTTACAGATGTTTTAGAAACACACAGCCTGTATGACTCCTTTCAATCACATTTTAATGAAGTTCTTAAAGTCACTAATGACATTATAAATGCTGCAGATGATGGGAAATGCTCTGCTTTTGACACTGTTGATGATGGTATTTTATTGAATAGGCTAAACCAGCTGGTGAGTATTTCCCTGGTTCTCATCCTGTCTTGCTGATAGGAGTTTTTCAGTTTCTGTCGGTTAGTTCATGTCAGACAACGCACCTCTGTTGTGTGGTGTCCCACAGGGTTCAGCTCTGGGTCCTATGTTGTTCTCTGATCATATGCTGCCTCTTGGACAGATTATTACCCATTTTATTACCCATTATAGCAGCCTTTTCTAATACTATATCTCTCTAATTTTCTAAGTAGTGAGCCATAGTAAATAGCATCAAATGCCTCTCTGAGATCAAGATATGTTTCCACTGTATATTCATTATTTTCTTTAGCAGAGTTCAAATCAATTCACAACAGAAGTTATCTCAAGGCACATTCCAAATAGAGGGGTCTAGACCTTCTCTTTATAATTGCATCAATGTTAGCGGATTAGAGTTAGTTCTACCAGTTCATGATAGAAAGTAAATGCTGTGTGTTGTTAGCTGATGCAGATATTAGCCAGAGGTACACAGACACCTGTGTTTTAGCACAGAGACTAATGCTAAGCTAACCGCTGGATGAACAGTAAATCCTTCTGGCTGCTTCTTGTTAAATTGCCATTTGTGTTTTTCTGTTTCCTCATGTGTTAAATAGAGAAGATGCAGTGTGTGTGTGTGTGTGTGTTGATTACAGTTTTCATGTAACTTGGCCAAAACTGCTGTTGAAATGTGTATACACAAACTGTATCTCATCAATCACTTGAATGAAACAGGAAGAAGAGAGGTTGTTCCCAGTGGGCTTTTACTTTGAAAAACACTTTCCTCTTTTTCACCTCCCTCCACTGCTCTATGAGCATGTAAAGCTGCAGTTGTGCATGCTGGGATTGTGAACTCATTAACCCTCGCTGAGCTGCAGCCGCTGGCAGCCTGACGCATCACACACACACACACACACACACACGCACACATATAAGCTGATGTAATGGGTGCTCCTCTCCTGTAATGTGATTGTAGCTCCTCCTTTTCTCTGTCTGCTGAGTTATGCTCAGGGCGGCTACACACACACACACACACACACACACACACACACACACACACACACTTCTATCTTTGTGAGGACACTCATTGACATACTGCATTCCCCAGCTCCTTACTCTAACTTTAACTTTAACCCTAAACCTGATTCTAATCTGAACCTTAAAACCAGGTTCGATCCCTCAAACAGCCTCTGAAGGTAAGAGGACTACAATCTAAAACTTGGTCCTCACAAAAATAGAAGAACACGCTTTCTCTCCCCCTCCCTCTCTCTCTCTCTCTCTCTCTCTCTCTCTCTCTCCCTCTCCCTCTCCCTCTCTCTCCTTTCATAGCATTTTGACCAATCAGATTTTTCAAAGCCATAGCCTGGTTCAGATGGGCCCGCCCCCCTGCAGTTCTGGGCTATTTCTGTCCACACACACACACACACACACACACACACACACACACACACACACACACACACACACACACACACACACACACACACACACACAGTGTTTTGAGTCTGACTGTGGCTGCAGAAACAAACTGTTGTATTTACAGATAAACAGGTTCACTCGGATGAAATATCACAGTGACTGACTTTCTATATGATACTATATATATTGACCTGCCAGGTTTCCACACAGTGTTTCATAGTGGATGCAACCTGCTTCACCTGATATAAAGAGCCCCTCAGGAGAACTGATTATGTTTATACTGTAGTTTATGACGCTTCATTGAAAAAGACATCACACAGCAAAGGCCAGACATTTACTGATTGTTTAAACTGTCTCCTACTAACTAACGAAATAAGATGAAAATGAGCAGATACACATCAGAAGACACAGAAATTCTGCATGGCAGTAGAACTAGATGTGGCACGTAATATGTTTGGTTTTTTTTATTACTTTATTGCAGGTTTACGCATTACCAATGATCAGATTCATCACTTATTTCATTCATCCTGTCACATTTATCCAATTATACAGGAAATAAAATGAAAATAGAGAAAGAAAGGGAAGAGAAGAAAAAAAAGGGGGGGTATCCTTCTGTACTCTCTTAATTTTAATTAATATATTTACATTTTTCTATTCCACTCCATCTATTTCCTTGACCCATTTATTTCAGTTTCTCATGAATTCCTCTTCTCTGTTTCTCAACGTATAAGTAATTCTTTCCATTTCTTTAATGTCTTCAGTTGTTAGTTTCCATGTGTTAGTAGATGGTGATTTAACATTCATCCAGTTCCGTGTTATTTGTTTTAATGCAGCTATTTCTATTATTGTTATTATTATTATCAAATATTTATCTCCTTCCGTCTCTATTTCTGATGGAATGATACCTAATACAATATTGGGCGGCTGTAAAAATTTCTTTAAATGAAACATATTTGTGACTTTCGCCTGAACTGACACCCAAGAGTAAAAAATATGAGAATGACGCACTTCCTGTTCACCACATTCCCTCCAGCATTCAGGACTCTCTGATAAACTGTATTTCGATATGATTTTTGGTGTTGTAAAAACATGGATGAATGAGTTCTATCGACATCGTATCGACCATGTCTTATATTTCTATCAAAGAAAAGTTATTTCATGATAATTATCTTTATCGTTTAATCGTTTTATCGCCCAGCCGTAGTCCACACTGATAAATGCTGGACTTCTGTTGACATCATTGCCTAAAATCTCTAAGAACACATCCTGGTATCAGGCCTTGCTGCTCTTGACAGTAAACAGGAGCAGGGGCACCTAAGTGGGTCGTATGCAACTGCTTGTTTTGTCAACCTTAGTCTCATCAGTCCATCAAACATTTTCCCAGTAGTGTTGTGCAGAGTCAAGCTGCTCTTTGACAAACTTTAGGTGCAGTGATGTTTTTTTCTTCCTCTGTGGTGTCCTGCCACACTTTCATTGTCAGACTTGGCTAAAAATGATGTTCAGTTATTCAGTCTAAAAAACTTATAGGTTTGAACTGTTTGAAAATCTATTTCAGTACATTATGTCCATAAGAGGGCAAACCAGTACAACGACAGACATAACTACTGGTACAGATGCATGTTTTCCAGATGAGCCCTCTGGTTGCTGGTGTTGGAATATTAGGTTAGGCTAACTGTAGCTACATAGATTGCATGATTGCAAGTTTATCTTGAGGTTCCAAAGTTTTTCCAAACAGGTCTTTTTAGATTGCTCAGAGTGCAGCTCACTGTCTCTGCAGCTGAGATGGGTTGGCGACTCTGCGGTCATTACCACACGGTTGTTGTGTTGTGTATTCGCTCGTTTCAGCTTGACCTACATTTCAATTTTAATCAATGAATGGCTCCTATCCATCATGTAGTCCATTCAGTGCAACAGCCCAGGCCCACATAAGAAGTCACGAGCCAGACAGCCGCGGTGGAGCTGCTTTTCTTCACAATCGCATGTTAGTTTCCACAGTTGAATTTTTATATATTTGAATTTAGAATATTTGTTGACAGCCCTGATTGACTCCATGCTCCATGACTGTGGACTGATGAAGATCTAACTCTGAGACTCTTTCAGCTTCATGCTCATCATCTCTTCTTCATCCTCTCTGAGATCTTTGTTGTGAGGCCTGGTTCACATAACTAAATAATACACTTCTAGAACAGTTTATACATAAATGCAAGTCATTCCTTGCTTTTTCTTGCCTCTGTATATACGGTAGGTCACAGCTCTTTCATAACCACATTTAATACCTAACCTAAAAATGTGTGTTCATACTAAATATGAACTTTTTTATCCTCATTAATACACTGTATTATGTTCTGTAAACTCACACTTTGTTCTCTCCAGTATTAAAGTGAATTGTTGTGAATGATGGAGAGATGAGGTCATGTCCACATCCAGCTGTTGAGACCTGAACTTCAGCTTTTCAGATTACTGCCGGACAGCCTGTCCCCAAAGCTCTGTTTACTCTCTCTCTCTCTCTCTCTCTCTCTCTCTCTCTCTCTCTCTCACACACACACACACACACACACACACACACACACACACACACACACACACACACACACACACACACACACACACACACTGTTGCAGCACTCCCCACACCCATGTCCAGCACTGTTCCAGTATTAGTCTCTTGTCTGTGGATTAGATGGAGACTCGGTCTTGTTGACCAAACAATTCTCAGTCTGATTCAACAGATGTGGAGCGCTGAGGGAAAAGCCTCTTTCTGATGTAAACCAATAACATGGCTGCCTTCATCTGGTCATTCTGATCTTCAGACATGCAGTGTGTGTCATCTCCAGAATTGTTCAAACATGACGGGACTGCAGAGGGACATCTGGGGTATGCACTGGTCAGGTTTTGGTGGCTAGTCTTCTACCAGAGGGGTAGAACCCTTCTGTGTTTGTACCTTTGTATTATTATCAGGGTTCTAATGCCTTAGGCTGTGTTTTCCGGGCCAGCTGGGGATTTATTTTTGTTTGTGTCTATCACATATATATAAGGCTATAGTCTTTTTATATTTGTTTTTATGTATTTTATTTAAAGTAAAGATGGTAAACTTGGCCTACTGTAGTATAAAAATAATAAAAATATATAAAATATTTAAATATGGATGCCATTACTAAGTAACATTTTAAGGTAACATTTTTTATCATTTTATTTAAACTGACCAACAGGTTTCCCAAAGAAGGAAGACTGAGTCCTCTGAGTTAGACTTGGTGCTCTTTGAAGCGGCAGACCCAGTTTTCAGAGATTAGGCTAAATTATAGACTACACAGTGCATGTGCCGTGACACCCTGTGTGCACTCACACACACACAGAGCAGGGGCAGAGTGATTCTGTAGACTAGATGCAGAGAAAAAAAAACTGATCCGCAGAGATTCTTCTCTCAAAAGCAAACAGACCTGATTGAAGCGGTAAAAACACAATAACACAGATTCACGTTAAAAAGAAATCTGCGTTTCTCCGACAGACACAGGACGTCAGGAGGGAAAGAGTAGCTGCTGGAAATGCTTTAATGTCCAGCCGTTTGGCCACCGGCCGGCGCTTAGGGAAAACCCTTCTAATGGCTTTGATTTTGACTCTATTAACACCATATAGTGTGTTATACAGCCTTGGGGGGTGCGGGATACAAATTTCACTTATAATAAGCAAGACCGGTCGAAAAACATTGCCACTATGTCTGAGGCTACGTGCACACTACTACATTTTCATCGTCATCGTTTCCAAAGGTCTCAGTTTCTGTCCGTCCAGATGCAACACAACCCTAGGATTTTCAAAATAAAACACAACCCCAGAGTTTTCAAGCTAAAACAGGTCTCCTGTTCATCCTGCTGCTTCTGTCAGCTGTGAAATCATCAGTAAATACAAGTGAGTCAATTCCACTGAAGCCAGAAGAGACCCAGCACCATGTCTGACAGATGAAGTTGAGGTTTTCGGTCATGAGCTCTTGATGTTTTTCTCCTCACTTTCCATCATTTTGACAAAGGTTCATTTTTGTCTCATCAGTCCATAGACCTTTGTTCCAGGACTCTACTGGTTTCTCGGTGTGTTTTTGGACTTTCTGTCTCTGAGGTTTACCAGGGGTTTACATCTTGTGGTGAATCCTCTGGAGTTTTGGTCCTGAAGTCTTCTCTTGGTTGCTAATAAGGAAACATGTCAACTACATCCTGGTGAGCGTTCTTGACTAGACAATGACAATGATTTTCTTTCATCTATATGACTTGTGCTCCTCCATTGACCAGCTCTATCCAATGACCTGTTCTGAATGTCCACGTTATCAGCCTGTTGTCGTACTCTCCTCCTGTCTATATCCCACTGTCTTCATGATCTCTGTCCAACATCTCTTATCTTTTGCATGTTTTTGTAGCCTCTGCTATAAATGCTCAAATGAGGATAACAGCAATTTTCAAACAATCTCTAATCAAAGCCAGTGATGCTGTTGCATTTGATTGTGCACAGAAGTGTGTATGTCAGTGGTTCCCAACATTTTCCAACTCATGGCCCATTTGAAAATCTCAATAATGTTGGCAGCCCACATCTGACCCTGTAACAATGCACAAATAATGCCACAGATCCCTTTTTATTTGAACGATAACGATCAAACATTTGAGACTGTGACAGGCCTTTAATACAAGAAAAAAAATAATGAAAGGAGTTTTTAAACATTTGTAATGTTTTTAAAGATAGTTTTGTTTTAAAACATTTAAAAACATTTTTTACATTTTTATCATTACATCTGTACACCAAAATTATACTGTTTTGCAAATGTTTTGTCGGCCCACTCGCAATACCTTCGTGCCCCACCATTGGGCCCGACACGGGGGTTCATTGGTCTACGGCTATGTTCAGACTGATAGAATGCACCCCTCTCAGTCATATGAATGCTACACAAGACCTGAGAGGCATGTGAATTTTTTTTTTTGACAGGATTTGTCTGTTTTTGTGATACTCATTTCAGCCACAAGGGGCTGTAAATTTCTTTTTCTCACTTGCCAAAGTCCTGAGAGGCAAAGTGAGATTTTTTTTTAAAGTGTTTTATTTTGTAATATACATTTTGGCCAGAAGAGGCTGAATTGCACCACTAACCCAGTCTGTCTCACAGCACCTCAAAAAATTGATTTAACACTGGGATGTTTTCAGTCTGAATCTCTGCTCAGCAGTTGTCTAAAGAATACTGCTGTCTTTTTTTAAGTCATTTGTGCATTTTATTCTGGTTGTAGTGAGAGAGAGAGAGACAGGAAAGCGGGGGAGAGGGGCAGGGGATGACATGCAGGAAGGGGCCTTGGTTTTGACTTTAACCTGGCCACTGCTGCAAGGACAAAGCACAAATGGCATGCGCTCCACCAGGTGAGCCCCGGGGCGCCCCAAGAATACTGTCTTCCTTCTCACCTCTGTATGAACTGTCATTATACACATTTTACTGTGTCATTAACTAAAGTCATGATGTTCATTGTAGCTAGCTGTGTCAGTAGCTATTAAGCTAACTCCATAAAATCTGTGCACACAACATTTATGGGACATATGTAAATGAAACAAAAATAACAGTTATGTTGCCAAGAATCATTTCAACAATCTAACTTTAGGAGCTTGGCTTAACTGTATGAGCCTATCTTAACTTTGAGCAGAATCTTCATCCTAGAGTTTTATATAACCTTTATTTAATCAGGTAATATCACTAAGCTCAAGAGAGACCTGAGCACTGCAAGGATACATACAACATAACCTGACACAACAACAGCACTACAGCATCAGAAACAGTCACAGTCAGGAATAATTGAATAGATTTCAAGGTAGTTTAAAATCAGCCTGTGGGATGACACATTCAGGTTTTAAAATCCTCTGTAATTCATCCAATTTCTCAGGTGCAAGACAGGAAGGCACTTCCTAAGCAGTATTTACCTGAGGGGTAACAAGAGTGAAACAGGCCTGAGATCTGCTTTGGTGAGCAGTGGATTTAAATGTAAGGGGGGGACCTTCATAAATGAAATGATAGAATGCAGTTTTCTTGTTGCAAGTGAGTTCCAACCAACGTTTTCATATTGTACATACCAATCAATGTTTCGTAGTGCTCAAGAGGAAAATACATCTCAGTAAATAATAATTTACCTCTCTAAAATAAATGACCAGAGGTGGTGCTCATGGAAGATGCTGCATTTCTTACATCTGACCAAAATAAATCCACAAGTTGCATTTGTAACGCTGACATTTCTCAGAAACACTTTCAGGCAACATGAGTGAGACAGTGCAGTGCTGACTGGTGAGTGAATGTGTGTGAATAGGACTGTGTGCTGGCTGCCTGTTGCAGCATGATACAGGAGTTGTGGGATATGCAAATCAGGGGCCCCTGAGAATAAAGGGGGAGTCCCCTCCTCCACTCATTTTACCTCCTTTTCTTTCTTGTCAACTGTTTAACCCCTGCAGTTCACCCCAGCTCAACAAGCCCCAACCAGCCTGATAGTCAGAGCTGTGTTTTCACATGCTAATCGCGGCCACATTAGCACAGACATGTTGTTGTGCCAATACACCACAAGTATTTTCCTATGGCCTCTGGTGTTGGATCATTTCATTCTTCTTCTGTCCCTTAGTCTCTACGTCTCATTTTCACATGGTGACTGTCTGTTATAGTGCCCACATGGCCCCACAGAGCCTCCATGTTTCTCCCAGCTGAGTTGGAGATCAGGGGGGTGCTGCAGAGCAATGTAACAAACTCTGATGATGATTGTATTAAGGAATAGTACAACATTTTGAGAAATGTGTTTACTATATCAGGGGTGGATAAACTACAGGTGTCTGTCACGCAACGTATGTGCCAGTTAAGCCTAATGTACATTTCTACCACTTTCATTTAATAAATTCAACAAAATGATAATGCTGTGTTCAACACTTTAATCCTGTCTGGCTGTTGTTGCATATGGTATGTCTGCCAATGTTTCACAATAAAAACCTTGCTAAAAATTAGTTTTTGTCCACTGAAACGCTAGATGGCTTTTAATTTGAAATGGTTACAGGAAGAGTTTGTATTACAGTGTAATGCAATAACTTTGAAGGACAAACAGGAAATCAAAACAAGGCTTCTTGTCACACAGAGGGAGTTAGAAATTAAGACCTAGATCTAATAAACATCTGTTTCCTTCTGCAGGTGAGGTAAATAAAGGCCTGGAGTGAGATTTCAGCACAGAGCTGCAATTAGGATGTGGTTAGCTTAGCTTAGCATAAAGACTGGAGGCAGCAGTAAACAGCTAGCATGGCTTTGTCCAAAGTTGAAAAAAAAAAACCTTCCAGCAGCTCTAAAGCTCATTTAATGAAAATTTTATGTCATTCATTTAATCTATAAAAGAACAGAAAGGTGAACACAGTAACAAAGTGTACATCTGGGCAGTGTCTACAGCTACAGGATGCACTGCAGTGCTTCCCACAGAATTTCAATTTATCAGTAGTGGAGGTTGATATTTTAGTAAGTGAGTGGACTGCACTTATACAACGCTTTCATAGTCTTATCGACCACTGCAAGCTACATTCACACACACATCCATACAGCACTTCTATATTCTAACCCAAGGACACTTATAACATGCAGACTGGAGGAGCCGGGGATCGAACCACCAAACTTCTGATTAGTGGACAACCTGCCCTTCTTCCTGAGCCACAGCCACTTTGTGACAAATAAATAAATAACTGGACAATATACACAGCTCCATTGCTTCATTTTGTCAAACAAATAACAACCCTTACTAACTCAGGTCAGGTTGGTGAGGGTTGTGAGCCCAGTCCCAGCACAAGCCCTGCACACCCTGAATGACTGACACGCAGAGAAGGCAAGTACAGACACAGACAGAAACGGTCCACTGGCACACTGATGTGGTAGGATTTCTCCCGGTGCTCAGATGGCCAGTCCGACTATAGCAGACAGGTACATTGTCATGTGTTTCTAAGAGAGTGGGGAAAGGAGGGGCTGAGTAAAACAATGCTCTGCACACAGCTCTACAATGAAACAAGATTTTACCCATTTGAAATATTAAAAGAAATGAATATGTGGTGGTCAGTGTTGATATTGTGCCAGGCCGCAACAAATAAATTAATATATGGGAAACACTGCATCACCAGACATGGTCAGTGAGCACAAGTTTGCATTTTGGTCTGGAACACATTGGCAGGAAGACTTGAGCAAGCTGCTCACAGTCCCTGAACACAGCTGCTGTTTGTCAAGGAGTTCCAGCACGAACACCCACAAACCAGGCATCACATCTGGTTATGAGTGGTTGATATAGTCTACTGTGGTCTGACAGTACCACATCCACCACACACAAGCTTTTAAACTATGATGTGAGGACATGCCATCCATGGTGTTAACTGTGCAGCTGAATGCATGTTGATGTTGAGGGTGGGAGAACAAACATGGATCCTTTTTTACCTGCTTCGACTTCTGACAACAACAGATATTTAGCCAGATGTTGGTGGCCAGTAAACAACACTTCAGTCATTTCACACTGGCAGAACACTAGAACAGACTTGCCCATGATTGTAATGAACTTTTAACATTTAGATCAAAAAGCTGTGTACTCACATACACTGTTTTTGGTACGGTTAGTGTACGGCCCATTGTTGTCTGCGTTTCCACCACGGCCTAAAGTCTCGGAAGATTATGCAAAATTATTACTTGACATTACATTATTCACAGCACTTTGAGGACATAACATGAACGAAATTACGGGACAAATTGTGTCCCGTATATATTCAATACAGGACGCAGCATTTTATTTTCAATTATAGGACGATCCCGTATTATACGTGATGGGTGGCAACCCTCGCCACTCCGGCTGTTGTGGTTCTTTATTTTTCTGAAGTCCTGTTTCAGTTTTTTTTCCTTCTCTTGGACCTGTTTCACGGTGTGGAGAGTGTGTTTGTTTGCTCGCTCACCGCTGACTTTTAAACATGGTGGGTGAAATATGAACAGAAATGTTCAGCACTGCAGACCACACCCCCCAAAGTTCCTGAACCTTTGGAAAGTAGTACCTCCCGACCAAGTACCTTTTTGGGGGTCGATTTTAGACCCTGGTTCCTGCAGTGGAAACACGCATAGTTCCTCTAAAGGTTCTTGGTTCCTGGAGAAAGTTCCTGCGTAGGAAACGCGGCTATACATGTGCAGGGTGAAGAGAAGGTGGAGAAATCAACCAGCACAATACAGGAAATCCAGAGACTAAATCTCACAGAGGAGCACTGTCTTGTGCTGGGAAACATTGAAGTGATAACCATGAAGAAGTAGCTTTATTGTCCTCTTACTACACTACATACTTAACACTACATCTGTAGTATCATCCGTATGTACCATAACAGCTGGTCATCAGTGAACAGTATGTGGTGATAATTAGAAAATGTAGAACTACTTCAGCTTCCTCATAATGATAATATACAGTAACCGCACTGTTCTATTTATACAAGCAATCCTTTCATAGTTCAGGAATGTTCTGTCAGCTGTGTGTGTGTGTGTGTGTGTGTGTGTGTGTGTGTGTGTGTGTGTGTGTGTCCTACATCCAGCCTTAGTGTTCTAACTGGGTCACACCAGAACCCAGCTGCAGTACTGCAACACTGGCTCAGAGAGCATGTGCGGACACACACACACACACATACGCACAGTGTAGCAGAGATGTATAGCAGAGCAGAGACATGGAGATGACTGTGGAGACTGTGTGTGTGTGTGTGTGTGTGTGTGTATGTGTGAATATGCGAGCTATAGCAACAAAGAGCAACTGGGGATGCGTTGTCATGGCAACCCTCTCAGCAGCCCGCCCACCAGCTTGTATGTCGGTGGGCATTATACAGTGAGGGAGGAAAAAAACACGGTGCAGAGTGAGGCAGTGTGTGATTGGTCACACCCCCTTGTCTTTGTGTGGCGCAGGGGATTGTGGGTAGCCCTTGACTGAATGCTCATTTGTGTGTGAGTGGGAAAAGAGTGTGTGTTTGTGTGTGTGTTTGAGAGAGAGAGAGAGAGAGAGAGAGAGAGAGAGAGAGAGAACAGAGGTGGACGACGCCTGTGTGTGTGAGAGAGGGGAGGGGGAGGAGCAGAGTGTGTGTGTGTGAGAGAAGGATGAGCTAGTGTGTGTGTCTGAGAGAGAGAGAGAGAAAGAGAGAGAGAGAGCAGCACTGCCATCAGAAGCTACACTGAGAGGCTTTTAACTGGATTCTGTTTTTCCTAAAGGAGTGGATTACTATCAGCCAAGGTATAAGTCTGTCTGTCCGCCTGTCTGTGTGTCTGCGTGTCTGTCTGTCTGTCTGTCTGTCTGTCTGTCTGCCTGCCGTTAGGTAGCCTGTTAGCAGCAGCTGCTAGTTAGCATTAGCAGCATAGCATCACAGCTCTACAGAGAGTGAGAGAGAAGAGTGACAGATGCTAAGCTACTGTAGCAAAGAGAGATAATGGAGGTTTGTAAAAAAATTAAAAATGGAAGGATGGAGGGAGAGAGAAATGGAGGGTGAGAAACAGTGAGTAAGAGAGGGAGGGAGAGAGAGAGGGAAGGAGGGAGAGCATGACAAAAGGAGGGGGTGTGGTTTAGTGCTGTGGACAAAGGAGGCTGGCTGATTGTTTACTACCACTGCAGAGAGACAGACATGGACGATCAATGCTCCATTCTTTCATTATTACTCTCTCTTTTTTCTTCTCTCACCACTCTGTTCCTTCCTTCCTCCTTGTCTTTCTCTCCCTGAGTCTCATCCTCCTGTGAGCTCTGTCCTTGTCTGTGTTGGACAGTGTAGTAGTAATGGAGTGAGCAGATCTCTAAGCTAACGCCTGCTGCTACAAAATGTCTCCTCTTTACCTTCAGCTCAGTGATTTTACTGCCAGTCCTGGATCCAACACAAACTCTCCTGCTGATGCAGATCCTGAAAACCAACAGTCGACAGTTGATGCTTTCACTCCATATGATGTACTACAGTGTGTTCTGTGTTTGTGTGTGTGGGTGTGTGTGTGTGTGTGTGTGTAAGAGAGAGTTAGCTTCCTGCTGTGTGACAGTGGTCAGTGTGTTCAGAGCAAATCAAGCAGCAGTCGGTTTGATGAAAAGCAGGAGGAACAGATCGAGTGAACTCAAACTACAGCGAGCAAATGTGATGTTATCAGTAACAGTCGTCAGTAACAGACAGCAGCAGCAGCACTGGGTCCAGTAGTAGTAACAGGATAATAGTAGTGGTGGTGTTGGTGGGTGTTCATTAATATTTTTTATAACGCAGGTCTCATGTTGTTGTGTTAAAGTTACGCTCCACAGCTTTAGTTACAGTTGGCTCAGCTCAGCCTGTGACTTCAGTTTTATATTAGTACAGCAGAGCAGAACTAGTCCCACACGTCTGATGTTTAATATCTCATAGCAACAAAACATGCACTATAAACTACTGGGATTTGGCTTCTCAGATCAAAACCATCATGAAGAGGCTCTTTGATCAATTCTGCTCAACATCTGTACAAGAAGACTAAATATATCCAGTTCCTCTTTTTTCTACATGGGTCTGGTCCAGTCTGGGTCAGCTGGTGTTGACAGTGGGCAGATAAAATCCTACAGTGTGTGATATGTGTGAACTCCAATCTTCAGTCTTCAGATCCAGTTGCTGCTCAGTCATCACATTTCTGCTCTTTGTAGCTTTCAGCTACTTTCCAGTCATGCTAGCAGCTCTGTGAGGGGACAGCAGTGCTCTTAGCTAAATGCTTACCTCAGCATGTTAACATGCTCACAATCATAGTGTTAACATGCTGATGTTTAGCAGATATGTTTACACTGTTAACTATCATCTAACTGTGTTAGCATGCTGTCATTAGGTAATGCCCACTGAACACAAAGCAGAGCTGAGGCTGATGGGAATGTGGTATTGAGTCATAAACAAAGTATTGGACAAATGAACATGTTGACCTGATGATAGCACAAGTCCAGATATCTCTGCTGCTTCAGCCTTGTTCAGACTCGATCTTTAACGGTCGGAGATGCTGGTATCAGATCAGTTTTCTCCAACTGCTGGTCTTCTTCTTAATGAATCCTTCCTCATGCATATGTTGACAGAAATAATCAACAACAATGCAAAAATACAACCAGAATTATCCTTTAAGGAGCTACAGTATATGTAAGTTTTGCTATCGCTACATAGCTAACATTAGCATTAGCATTAGCAGCTGTTCCCTTACCAGTCTAGAAGAAATGTGAGTTCAGCATCAAACTTCATTCCTTTACTCACCAACAGCTGTCTCCAGAGGTGGAAACAAACACCAATTTTAACTTTTGTCTCTATCATGTCTTTTCTTCTACTGAAGTTAGCATGCTAACCAGCTAACCCTGACTGATCTCATCACCATCTTCCAATAGAGACTCGCTGTAACCTCCAGTTTGTCCTGAAGACATAGCTGCTCAGAGGACGTATTATAACCTCTTGTACTATAAAGACAACGATGGCTGAAGATTGTCAAGAGACAAACACCACCAGCTGCTGCTGACGAGAAATCACATTCAACAGCAGAGAAAACTTACACAGAGCTCCTTTAAACAGCAGTGGTAGCATCAGGGATAGCAGCAGCAGAGGTGGTAATACTATAAGTAGTGGTGGTGGTGCCAGCTGTGTTAGCAGCGGTAGTAGGCAGGAGTAATCTTGTAGTTAAGTACAGATGTGACTAGAAGATGGAGCAGTGGTAGCTGTACTAATGGTAACAGTCTTGGTACTGGCACTGCAGACGTAGTTGTAATAATGTAAGTAGTGTTATTAGTAATAATGACAGTGGTGGTAGTATCAATTGTAATGGAATCAACAGCAGTATCAGTAACAATAATAAGAGCAGCAGTGTCAGTAGTGGACAGAGACAGGCCTTCAGCTCTGAACAAGGTTTTACTGACTGTTTCTATTCTCACACTTTAGATCAAAACATTTAAAACTTCTTATCCTTGGTAAAGCAGGTACAAAGCCCAAGTAGCCAGACACAAGTATATTTGACCAATAGATGTGTAAACAAGCTGTGTAAGCTCAGCTGGTTGAATGGGCTCAAACCTCAGACCTCACTCAACCACATTCAAACCTCTTCAGTTTGGGCCAGGGTGCATACCTGAACTGATGATGCATTTACTGTACAAACACCATGAGAAGCAACAGGATATGGCTTCTCACTCAGCTGTTCTTTCTAACACACATACTTTTTGCCACCTCCCCCACTCACTGTGTGTGTGTGTGTGTGTGTGTGTGTGAGGTTTGGGTTGGTCCTGCAGCTGTCAGAGTATGAAACGGTCATCATGGTGGTCTGCAGCTGTTCTGTCTTCAGTGTTGTTCGTCTCTCTCTCTTTAGAGTTCTTTGCTCTAAAGCTTTTTTGTTGTTGAGCAGCTTTTGGTAAGTTAAGCAAAAAACTCACATGCAGGTCTGTATTCAGGTCTGTCAGTCTGTGTATGACACAGAAACAGCAGTAGCTGATGGTTAATTCTGGTCTTTATTATGGTGGCTTTTGAAGTCCATTTATGTTTGAATGAGGAAATTCATTCTTGACATAGAGAACAGTATGGGTGACCAAATAATCTCAATTCAAGGGTGTGCTTACTAGCTTGAAGACTAGACCTGAAGAATGAGTGGAGAAACTGGATGACGGTGTGTCCATCCACAGGTCACAGGGGTCACTGAGGGTCTGATGAGGATGAAAATAATGTTAGTCATATGCTGTGACCTTCACAGTCACCTGATCTCAGTACAATTGAACTATGGGAGATTTTGGAGTGACGTGTTAGATGGCGCTCTCCACCGCCATGATCTAAACATTAAGGAATATGTTTGTGAAGAATGGAGTTCAGGGACCTGGAGCAGTGAGGCTGATGTGGTGACACATGATGAAACAAAACATGACTAGCACACTGTATATTGGTTTGTACTTTAATCTGTGACCGTCTATATGTGACACATTATGACGTTGACATTGCGATCACATAAATTCTAAAGTTCACCTCACTCACATTATAGTGTGTGTTGCCACCATCTCTGCATCTCCCATCTCACCCTTTGCTCTTCTGTGTAAATCTGCTGCAAGTTGTTTCACCGTTCCCCATCTCTACTGATGTTTGGGGTCAGTTACAGTCAACAGTGCTTGTTCTTTCAAGATTTAATGGGTTTCCTAGTTCCCAAACTGAATGAATCAGTATTAGGCTACAACCACACTACTACGTTTTAGTTTTAAAACTTGTCACTATTGTTATATTTACTCCTGCCATCCACACTACTGCTCCAAACTCTTGTGGACCTTTTTTATTTTGAAAACTCTAGGGTTTCTGTTGTATCTGGATGGACAGAAACTGAGACCTTTGGATAATGAATTACCAGTGTTACTAACCTTGTTGTCTTTGCTTGCAGCTGTTGTTCAGTTACATTATGTATTTTTTTTTTATTTAGTTTTTATCAACAATGGTACAATATACATATTTTCATATGGTTACTTTATTTTTTCTTTTACAGCTGTACATAGCCTTTATGCATATTAAATTCAAGTATTAAGCAAGAAAACAACACAAAGATAATAAAAAAAGGCATTAGTATCCACATATATATAGACATATATACACATACATATACATGCATACACATATTCACTCTCATATAAAAAACAAACCCATTGATGTGAAATGAGGTATAATGAAAGATAGATAGATAGATAAGAATACAGGTGGAATATTTACTCTTGAGAGAGACGGAATGTGATGCATGTGGTGCATGTACATAAAGTGTAATTAGGTAAATGTTAAGCAGGAGGGCAAGGCACCATAGTATAATGAACTTCATTGAATTAATAAAGTCATGACAGGACTCCATCGTAAAAAGTGGAATTTTGGAGCCTTAATGTATACGTAATTTGCTCCTTCTGATAAAGGTTCCATGCTTTTTGGATCCATATATTATATGTGGGGGGATCTGGTTTCAACCAACTAGTGGTTATACGTTTCAATGCTGCTGTGAGCAAAGGTATTTCTCTGCCTTCCTGTCCAGACCCTTAGGTATTGCTCCCAGTAATGCCACTGTGGGGCTTTGTGGAATATCCTGCTTGAAAACCTCTTTGAGGGCATCAAATACCTCTCTCCAGAATAGACTAAGTTTAGAGCACAGCCAGAATATATGAGTGTGATTGGCAATGTGTGTTCTGCAGTTCCTCCAACATGAACTGGGATCTGTTGGGCCCATCTTGGCTGTTATTTCTGGTGTTCTGAAAAATCTGGTGATTATTTTCCATTTGAATTCCCTCCTTGTGTTTGAATTTGAATTTGTTCCACATTGACCTTGTATCCTGAGTAATACCGATACTGAGAGATGAGCCCCTTTAAATGTGGTATTGTTGATGTAGGTTCTGTCAAATACAATAAGACATCATTGGCAAACAGTGATATTTTGTGCTTCTCTCTGTTTATTATGATTCTTTTTATATTATTATCATCTTTATTGAACTGGACCAGCCGTGTGATGCTACTAGCAAACAGCAGGGGCGACAGAGAACAACCTTGTCTTCATCCTTGTTCTAGTGTAAATCTTCCTGATCTATATCCATTAACTTTGACAGCCACCTGAGAGGATCAATAAAGTGTCTGTACCCGATTTATAAAGTTGGGGCCAAAGCTGAACCGTTTTAATGTTTGAAGTAAATATTGCCATGATACTCGATCAAATGCCTTTTGAGCATCTAGGCATATGATCATTGACTCTGATTTCTTATCTATTCAATGGGATATTGTCTTTAATAGGCGTCGTAAATTGTCTCCATAATACCTTACAATGATAAATCCAGTCTGACCAGGGTGTATAATTTGGGTAATGGTCTGATTAACTCATCTAGCCAGAATTGCTGTTAGTATGCACAGATCCCCGTTCAGCAGTGATAGTGGTCTATGGCATTCAGTGGGGTCTTTACCCACTTTATGAATTACCACTCTAAGTTGACTCTGTCCAAGATGATACACAAATGACCAAATGAGCAGTTGACAGCAGATTTTACTTTCAAAACCTATTTATTGGCTGGCCAGTTGAAAATGCTTTTATCGCTGCCATTGAACTTTTACAATATATATCCATATACAATGTCAAGAAAAATAAATACCTTTGTTTTGTGAAAAATAAATGTTACTTCAACTCTAACCAGTTGAAAATGTAAAAAGTAAAAAATAAATAAAACAATAACATTAAATAAATAAAAATATTAAATAAACATATAAAGATGAGCTAGATGGGGCTGTAGAGTCAGTGGCAAAGTTTGCACCCAGGCTCAGAGCACTTGATTTTCAGCGTTATATAGTTTACACTCACATCACATCTGATTACAAGTGTGAACATTAAAATATTATTTTTTACCTAACCATCATCATTTACGAGTCAGTAAAAGGCTTATGATAGGCTACCTGACTAGCGTCTTCTTCATCTGTTGTCTTTCTCTTCTTAGAGAAGTATCTGAACAAGCTCATCTGAAAATGCAGTCAGCAGTTAATACATAATGACGTGTAGATATTAGCTCAATGCTATCAATTAGTTTACCCAAGTTAGCGTCACTGAGTTGGCTAATAAGTTTACCTTTTCTCCGGTAATTCGCTGCCTTATTCCTCACGACTACACTTCTCTGACTCTGACCTGGTGTCTGACGTGACGTCACTTTCAAGGCCGCGCTCTCGCGAGTAATTAACTCCAATAGGATCCCCCAACCACCCCACTCCCTCCCTCCCCTCTCCTCCCCTCCCCCCGCTGTTGCGCTCATCATCACACAGGCTGTGCTGTGAAGGTGGAGAGATGTGGTGGTGGTGCATTTGCGACAATAAAAAAAAAAAATAAAAATTTGAAGGCGTGGCGGCTATGATTTAGCAGTGGCGGGCCACCACTGCTAAATGAATGTAGAGGAAACACTGCTGTACTATATTAGAAGATTGTTGTTTTCTCAGTCTAAATGCTAATACTCTACTTGCTCTGTTTCCGTATTCATAGTATTTTTGGCTAGTGAATCTTAAGCTTCCCTCAACCTTATCTCATAACAGACTATTAAGTTGTCTATGAGTTGCATTTAAATCATTTATGACACTAATCGATGCAGGTTGTTTATGTTTATGTACCAACTCTTTTATTTTATCTTCTAATTCCCGCTCTCTGGCATCCCTCTCTGTTATCCTTGTAGATGTGAATGAAATAACGCGGCCACTAATATATGCTTTGGCACAATCCTACAATATCAGGTGTCCTTTCTGAGGAGGAATAGGTATCTAAATATTTCTTGAGCTCATCTGTAATGAAGGAGGAAAATTCTTTGTCATTAAGGAATGATGTATTAAGTCTCCATTGTTTGGTTGTTGGTCTATGTCCTATATCTCTTTCAGTGAAACAGGTGCATGATCAGAAATAGTGATAGGCGGTATCTCAATTTCCACTATCCTATGTAGCTCTACCTTTGGGGTAAAGAAATAATCAATCCTAGAATAGGATGTATGTCTGTCTGAATAGAAAGTGAAGTCCCTGCTTCTTGGAAACTAACTACTCCATATATCCTAAATTCAGTATTTTAATGCTACAACTGTCTTTACTGTTCCTCATTCAGTGGATTTTGTGCAACTAATCAACTGCAGTTTTAAAATGAAAACATATCAGTGTGGACGTAGTAATTAGGGCTCAATGATGACAATGACAAAAATATCATATTGTGATTATTTTGGCAGATATGACGACATGAGTCATATGGTCATTTTTGTATTTAATTTTAATTGAAAAAATATAAACATGATGATGATGTGATTTTTGTTGGGACCCAAACAAGCATGTTCCTTTACACGTGGAGATTATGATGTGTAGGCCGGGCGTCTTCAAAGCTTCATTTATGGTCTGTTATTGTGACACATTTTACCTTTAGCAAAGGCACAGTTCATGTGATTTGGATATTGCATTTGGCCACATTGTGATTTTTGATAATATTTTGACAACTGTTCAGCCCTAGTATAAATCCATCACAAATATCTTGCTGTCCACTGACATGAACATCACATCTTCAGTGTCCAGATACTTTTTCTGGACATTTAAATTGCATAGTGACGTTATACAACAAGCCGGAGGAAGGTACAATAACTTCTGGGACTCATTAGAAGGAAATCATTTGTGCACGTAGCCTAATTTCCAGCTGGAATTAACATGTGATCTGTGTATCTGATGGGGAAGCACATGTTCATTTTGGTTTAAATGCAACAGAATATATTGAAATGAGATCAGATCAGTCAGATAACATCTGGAGGTCTGGCTCACACTGTGATCAGATTTCAGTCAGGTGTAAAAAACCAACTCAACAAGTGAGAACAAGTCACTTAAATCTGGCTCCCCCCACTGTCTGGAGCTGTCCGTCAAGCAGCATCTTCCTCCTTTCTGCAAAGGAAAAGGAAGTACATCGATCAGCATATTCAGGAGACTGTTCCACATCACCCTGATGTGAGACAACAGACAACAGCAGTGAATGTGTGTGTGTACCTACAGCTGATAGAGCTCATCCCTCTGAGCCACACAGCTCCATTGTTGTCCAACAACTATTAAAACACATCTGTGACTCACACTGTGTTCATGGTAATGTTCTTACATCATCATGAACACACACACTGTAGTTAATTTAGACTCTCACACAACGTCCACTGCCCCAAATACTCACTACAACACCAAATGTGGATTAATCCGCCTTTGAAAATAGTCCCCAACAGATGCACTATTTCCTTCAATTTGTTTAAAACGACAGCGATCAGCTGCTTGAGGAGATAACTGAGACTTTTCTTTAAAGCAAAGCGATATATTTGTGTTTTTAAAGATTTCTGTTTTCAGCTGCAACCAAGAAGTTCAGAGCAGAGAGCCACAGACAGAGGAGGGATATCAGAAAGTACTGACTGACTGAGACAGACACATGCTGATTTTTCTCTTCTCATGAAAAATACAGAATAACACCAGGCTTATAGACTAACAGAATAACACCAGACTCTGCGTCCACACTAGTATGTTTTCATTCAGAATGAAAACAATCTCTGTCCAGGTGCTTTAGCTCTGTATCAGAAATAATGTCCTTACTAACACGCCTGAAAACGCATATCACATGACACTGGGCATGCACATGCTGCTGTAAACAGGATGCAGATTGTCTGGTCTGCAGTCAGTTGAACAGTTGCAGAAAATACTACAAACGAGGAACAGCAAAGGCAAAAAGTAAGACCAGAGATTTCTTTGATTTGACCATCGTCGAGGTGGAACTGTTACTGAGAGTAGAACATGAATGTCAGGCATCATGGCGGCAGAAAACACAGACTGAGAATCGTTGTTCTCACCCAGAAAAGGGCCATGTGATAGGAGCAAAAGGAATCAGAGAAGGATACGTTGTAACTGACTTCATATGTCTCTGTACAGTAGCATTGTCACACGTGAAAATGAAGAGGTCAAAGGACACATCACAAGCCCCTCTTACACAGAGACCCCACCATGTCACCATGAAGAAGACCCATCATTGGGTTGCCTTTGCTTGTTTACCCAAGATGTGATTTCAGGTAGAATACCAGTGTTTCAGAATCAGAAGTTTGACGTGCAGCACAACAGTGTCAGCATCTGTCCCACCATGCTGGGTCTATCTTTTACACAGAAGTGGATCTGGCTCTGGGACTACCTCCATGCTGGCTCCATGCCGGCAGAACAACAATGCCTCTCATCCCGTGTTTGTACCTTTTATACAGTATGGCAGAGTAAAGGCAGAGCATTCCAACTTGTGTGCCATCAGTATATAGTTCACTTCTATGCTCCCACTCGCTGTAAATGTGCATCCATTAGCTATACTGCTTATCCTTGAGGGTCACGGGGAATGGAGCCCATCCCAGCTGACAGTTGGCCAGAGGTGGCATCCACTAGAACAGGCCACCAGTCAACCACAAGACTGACACTTAAGAGACAGACAAGCAGCTCTTTGGACTGTAGAGGGAACCTGGAGCACCCAGAGGAAACCCGCACAGACACTCCACACAGAGCGGCCCCAGCTGGCCGGTTGTTGTAAATAATTGAAAGATATTACATTTGATCAAATTGTTGTGTTTCACATTAAATTAGGGTTCAACCGATTTTTGATGGTAATATTCAGCATTTTCCAATTACTGGTATCGTTATGTTTTTTTTAACCAATAACCGATGAAATAAAATATCTCTGAGTAAATGTGTTACTGCATTACATTTTAAAAGGGGAGGGGTAAAATGTCTTATTCGTTGATAATAATAATATATAATAAAACTATTAAATCATAGCACCAAAATCAACCAGTTAATTCCATTCAGGCTCTTTGCAGCCTGTGCATACAACTGATAATTACTAATATACACTACACACTGTCAGTTTATTAGGAACATCTAGATAATCTGCAGTATCATGGAGGTTATATTGTTTGGTTTTTATTAAGATAGTTTTAGACAGTTGTTGATTATCATTGTGTAGGATGTTGTGTTTGGAGGTGTATCACATTATACAGAGGTGTTTCTGTTATTTACCGTACATTCATTGATATAAATGGGCTGGACAAAATAATAGAAACACCTGGATGCCATGGTGAGTGTCCTACAGCAGTAGTTTTGTGTGTGCATATCAGTTCCAAATATCGGTTATCGGTCTCCTTGATTACCAATAATCATTATCTGCACCCTGAAAAAACCATATTGGTCCATCCCTACATTAAATGTATGTGTTGGAGGCTGGTGTTTGGTGCTGCTGAGGATCTCTAATTACATGTTGTGCCTTAGTCTCAACCAGGCAGGATGTAACTATGTTCATGTATGTTTATGTTTACATGCTCTGGCAGAAAAAGAGTGATTTTGATTTAATGTCTTTTTTTTACTGTTTTTTTTTTGTTGGAATTTTCTGCCTTTATTGGGTAAATGGGGGGAGAGATGGATATGTGACAGCTGGGACAGGTGGCGCATTATTTCTCCAGCATCTAAAAAGTCAGATCTGGGACATGACACTGCACCATGTTCCAGTTCAGGTTCTGGTTCTAGCATGTTTGAATCCAGTCTCACTCATTCTAAACCCAAGTGACCGATTTCTGTCTTTTCACAGGTGATGTGTCACCCATCAGTATGTCCCCCATCAGCCAATCGCAGTTCATCCCTTTGGGAGAGGTATTGCTATTGGCTATCTCTGCTATGAACTCCGCCCATAAGCCTGTCACTCAGGAGGCCCTAACTGAACACCTGCAGACATGTTTTCCAGGTAACACCCGCTCATACACCTCCATCGAGCCAACACCACACACCAGCCTCTGTCTCCTGCTGCTTCACATATTCACATTTATTATTGCCTTAACTCATCTGAATATATACAGGAGCTCCCAGAGCATTTATTGAAGAGCTGTACATTCCTGTTATTTATTGTATCTGTTCTGTTGTGTTGTATTTTTATTTAGTGAAACCACACTTAACTATTTTCAAAGAGAAGTACTGTACCTCATAATTTACACTGCAGATGAGGTGTTGTTTTGTGCCACCTGGACCACCCACAACATTAAGACACTGCTTACATATCAGTACATCAGTATAGTGACAGAACCAGTCTTCATTTTCATATTTCTTTTTGCTGCCCATATTTCTTCCTCACATAGAGTTCTGGTGATAAATGTGTTGTCGCTCTGGGCAGTGAGTAGACAGCCACATCTGTCCTATGATGCACACAGTGAATGTTCACCTGCCAGCGAGCAGCTTCACCTGGAGGCCCATTCGTATGCAGGAGTGAATGTGAGTGAGGGAAGAGAGGCACATGGTCTGAACGGAAAGCACCTGAAGCAAGAGAGCTGCTCGTACGAGTGTTTCCACCTATAAACACCTCCTCTGCAATACATTCCCCTACAGGAACTAAACCACATGTAGCTTAAGGTGTGCAACAACTGGCTTTAAAGCAGCAAACTGATCTTTAAATTCACGTATATCTCAAAGGTTGTGGTTTGGAAACAGGCAGAAGCTAAAAACCTCAAGTTCAGGATGTGTGAAGCTCCAGGTTTCAGTCTGTTAAGTGTCCATAATGACAAAGAGCTGCTGTATTTGTCATGCTACCGCTCAGTCACATACCATCAGTGTCACTGTGTGATGTAGGCGAGGGCCGGGGAGAATGTTGTGTATTTGCATTTCAGTCAGGGAACTGAGCATTTATAACATTGACTGTGCTGGAGAACTAACCCCCTCCCCCCAAACAATCCATCTCATCTGTTTAATCAACATTTGCAGAATCTCAGTACAAACAGTTCGTTCAGAAAGTCTTCAGCCCCCTTTTGTTTAGCTATGTTGCAGCCTTATGCTAAAATCATACCCCATAAGGACAAAAAAACTGATTTTTTTTTTGAAGAGAAACTAAAATAGCACATTGACATAAGTTTTCAGACACTTTCCCCAGGATTTAGTTGAAGCAACTTTGGCAGTGATTACAGCGTCCAGACTTCTTGGGTCTGAAACAACAAGCTTGTGATTTGAGGATTTTCTTCTCTGCAGATCCTCTCAGGCTCTGTCAGGTTGGATGGGGACATTGGTGGACAGACATTTTTCAGGTCTCTGTTGTTGGATTGGGTTCAAGTCAGGGCTCTGGCTGAGTCACATTGACAGTTGTCTCTAAGCCACTCCTGTGTTGTCTTGACTGTGTGAACCTTCAGCCCAGTCTGAGGTCTTGAGCTCTGGACCAGGTTTTCATTAAGGTCCTCTCTGTACTTTGCTCCTGGATCAGTCTCCCTGTCCCCCCACAGCCTGTTGCTGCTCCACCATGTGTCACTGTGATGATGTTTATCAGGTGATGAGCTGTGCCTGGTTTCCTCCAGACCTGACTCTTAGACCTGAGACCAAACAGTTCAGTCCTGGTCTCATCAGACCAGAGAATCTGGTTCCTCTCAGTCTCAGAATCCTTTAGCTGCTTCTTTACCAAATGTCACTGAGGAGAAGCTTCGTCTGGACTCTCTAACACAAAGACCAGATCAGTGGAGAGCTGCAGTGATGGTTGTCCTTCTGGAAGTTTCTCTGGAGCTCAGAGTCACCATCAGGTTCTTGGTCTCTCTTCTCTCTGATGTCTCAGTTATTCCAGGTCCAGCTCTAGAAGAGTCCTGGTTGTTCCAGACTTCTTCATGTCAGAATGATGGAGACCAGTGTTGGAAATGTTTTTGTGCATCGACACAGTCCTGTCTCTGAGCTCTGCAGCAGTTCCTTCCTCCTCATGGTTTCTGATCTGATCTGTTTCTCAGCTGTGAGACCTGATACAGACAGGTGTGTGTCTTTCCACATCATGTCCAATCAGCTGAGTTCACCACAGGTGGACTCCAGTCAAGGTGGAGAAACATCTCATAAATGATCCAGAGAAATGGAGGAACCTGAGCGAAACTTACAGAGTCATAGTAAAGTGTCTGAATACTCATGTCAATGTAAGATTTCAGTTTCTACTAAATGATTTTAGCATAAATGTAAAACAGTGAGGGCTCTGGAGACTTCTGAATGCTCTGTATAGGGAGGAGGTTGGGCTGGTGGAGGGAGCTGCAGCAGCAAACAGTGTTTGCATGAGGCTTCTCTGTACACCTGTTTTGATTTGATTGGTTGTTAGTAGTCAGGTGACAACTGCACAGCTGATGAATGATGGTGCACTCAGACCAGACGTGGACAAAAGCAGGAGGGACTAGAAATGCTGCTGCTCAGATTATTTCACCAGAGGTCTGTACTACGAAGCAAGTTCAACAAACCCAGGATAACTTTTAGTTATCTGGGTTAACTGAACCTACATTGACCATCCTGATAACCTGTACTACGAAGCTGGTTATCAGCTGGCTCAGTTAACTCTGAGTTCACCTGTCCAGGTACGAGCTGGTTCATGTGAAAGAGGCAGAGTTGTTCATTATAAGCAACATCGTCTGAACCATGAATAAAGTATTAATATGATATGAGAAGAAACACTGATACCTGCAGGTGAATTCAGTTATAGTGACGTCATAAAGTGGAATTCAACAAGGTGAAACACTAGAATTTTCAAAAATCTATTTCTAAATATAATTTCTATTAAAGTCAGACTAAAGATATGTTGTAAATAAGAACATGAATTATCATTGCGTGTGAGTTTTTCCCTCTTTTGTCTGATGATGAACAAACTGTTATGAACATGTGAAGCAGATCAAACAGTTAAAGTTCATGTCAGACTGTTTCTGCTGCAGAGAGGAGAGAAAGAAAAGAGTCAGTCCGACTGAAATGTTCATTTATAACCATGGAAACAGTGAACAGTGTGTGGATCATTGTTGGTTTAGTGTTGTGTCCCAGCTATCAGGTGATTTAAGGATGGGAGTGTTTTTAGGAGAAGACCCTAGGAAAGGTCAGGCGCCAGAGGAGGGTGAGCACCCCTTCCTTTTCTGTTTTTCGGACATTCCTAAAAGCTGACATCTGTTAAAGTGAAAAGGAGTTGGGGTATCTTTTAACTTCATATAGAATGACCATGTTTGGGCATAAATGTTGGCTCTGTGCCACTATAGGTTATTAGGAATTATCTTTGTCATGAATATGTAACTAGGGGATACCCAGCCTATAAATTGTATGGTTTTGGGGAAAAACGGGAGAAGATCCTTTTTGGCTTTGGATGCTCTCACAGGCAGTTTTGATGCTTGTTAAAAGATGCTGTGCTTTCTTGTAATAAACCTTTTTATATACAACTGAGCCGGTGTCTGCGGAGATTCCTTCATCATCATCACATCATCGCTACGGAAGATACCACATTAGTTTTGATTTCTCCTCATGTTGTTGTGAGCTGTAGTGATGAAGAAGAGAGTAAAAGCTTCATCACTGTCAGGAATCCTGTCCATTACAGAGTCTGTGTTCAGGTCAAATGAAGCTACAATAATTATTATGTAGTTATTTAGTGGACACATGGTATGGAACAGTGAAACGATTCCACTGATTTATATAAATGTCTACTGTCATTGTTATTCATCACTTTATTGTGAACTCTTTTGTCCCTGTCAGGATCCTGTAGGAATGATGACTCCAGTGAGTTGATTGGTCGATAGTCTGGCTGTTGACAGGTTTTGATCTGATCCTCTGAAGTTAACCTGCTTTGGAGCAGGTTAGGAGTTCAGGATCAGTTACCATGGTAATTTACCCTGGTAACAAGTGAACCACCGTTGAAAACCCAGATAACCTGAAGTTACCTCGATAACCTCAAGTCCTGCTTCGTAGTACAGACTCCTGCCGTTGAAGAATATAAACAACAGTAGTTCAGCCCCTACCCCTCTCTCTGATCAGCTGGACATTGGAGAGAATTGTGATTTTGTGTGTTCAGTCAGATTGAATGTGAAGTGAAGTAGGAGGGTGAGTTCACGACTGGAGGTGAAAATGTCTCAGCATGAAATGAATTGTGGTCTGACTGTGCTGAGAGCTGGTGATGGTCAGGTGTGATTGAAAAAAAACAAAAAGCAAAACCATGCTTCATTGTAACCCTGGTGATTCTGTTGGATATAAAGTAAGGATGAAGTAAACTTTGGTTTCAGTATGACAGTGAACTGAGCAGATGACAGGAAGCTGATGGAGTTCAAGATCCGCATCATGATCCACGGTTAGGTTTTATTGTTGGACGACCTCTAGTGGCCGTAGTAATTTCGACGGGAGCAAAGGAGGAAGTCATGTCACGAAGTGTATAGTGGCACAAAGTCTGTAGGGAGGAGGTCTGGGTGGACTCTGACATGGCAGGCCACTGTTTTCAATAGTCATTGTTTCTTTTATTTAACTGCATGTTTAGTATTGTAACCATGACAACGAAAGTCCTCTAACCATAACAAAGTATGTATTTTAACCTAAACCATATTTTAACTTAACTAAGTAGTCAAACCATGACTGTTCCATAACCATGAAGTGTGTATTTATTATTGTAACCATGGCGACAAAGGTCTGATACACCTGTTGCTGGTACGCTCCTCTGGGGTGTATTAGAGGGTTGTTTAGGTTGGAGGACATGTTGTGCAGTAATTCAGACCATCAAGACATTTCATCAGATAAAACCTACATTTTCTGTTGTGGCGAGTTCAAACATGTTTAACTCACACAGTGTATTCACCTCACTTTGTGCCATCTAAAGCAGATCTGGATCTGACAGAAGGTTTAGACAGCTACACAACATTAGGAAGAGACCCCAGGATGTGACCTGTGGCTCAGCAGCAGATTGGAGGTCCACATGTCCAAGTGTCCTGGGGCAAGACACTGAACCTTAAACAGCTCCTGATGAGCTGACTAGCACCTTGCAGGGTAGCTCACTGAGGCCCTGTTCAGACCTGACATTAATGTCTCAGGTGATCTGATCACAGGTGTAGAGCTCTAAGTACGTCAGCTCACACCTGGCATTAATGTGAATGAATCAGTGCAGCTCTACAATGAAATAAGGTCTTAGCTGTTTGAAATATTTAATATTTTGGGTTTATTATGATACTGACTAATCAGACAGTGAGACAGAGGACGTCGGGAGAGTAGTCAGTCCTTCAATGTGGCCCAGCACACATTCATGTTCACACTGATAAAAGCTATGGTCTGAGTGATTAGATCTCAAATGTGTCCACAAATAGTCTTGGGTGTGTTCACACTTGAACTTAGAGCTGTCCACTTGTGATCAGATTACCTGAGATGGATGTTGATACCAGGTGTGAACAGTGAGTGTATGTGTGTGCAGTATGGTGGTGCTGTGGTTAGCTGTCATTTCACTGCAAGAAGCTTCTGTGTTTGAACCTGCCGCCTCTTCATGTGGGTTTGTCTGTGTGGAGTTTGTTTTCCACACTGAAAGGAATAAGGTGGTGATCTTCTGTCCAAATACAAAAGTTCAGCAGTTTTCTGTCTGAGATGTTCAGATAGACATCAGTCTCATGTTTGTGGGTTTAGTGCAGAGCTGGAGTCAGAATGCAGTTAGCCTAGCTTAGCATAAAGACTGGGAGCAGGGGGAAACAGCTAGCCTGGCTCTGTCCAAAGTTTTAGCCTCATCTCATTTCTGTGTGTGTGTGTGTGTGTGTGTGTGTGTGTGTGTGTGTGTGTGTGTGTGTGTGTGTTTGTGTGTGTGTGTGAATTTAACTGAACTGAGTTGAAGCCCAGTGATTGGCTGGCCACCTGTGCAAGTGTAGCTCGCCTCTCGCCCACTGTCAGTTGAGTTAAGCTGCTGTAGCTGGTGAATAGATGGAGAAACCCTCAGTCGCCACACAGGGAGTTGCAGCAGGCCCCTGCCTGTGTTTGTTTCAGTCGCTGTACAGATGAAGAGACTGTAATGGTCCCAGTCTTCAGTGTGCCCTGAGGCGTGCCCCCCTCTGTTTGGAAACCAGTGGAAGAGATATTTTGTTTTAAGCACGTCCTGACTCCAGCTCTGTATTGAACCCACAGACATGAGACTGATGTCAATCTGACATCTCAATGTCAGACAGAAAACTGCTGAACTTCTCCTTCAGCCAATAAAACAAGGCTGTTCACTTGCTACAGTAGAAGACTGGCTGCTTGATTAGATGTAATTTCTATTTCAAATGTCCAGAAATAGAAATCAGAGAATAGAAAAACTATGAGTGGAGGGAAATGTTGTATTTGACTAACCATCACCACCTTATTCTTTTTCTTCAGGAGCCACAGGAAGTGAACAGAAGCTGAACTGTGCATATACTGAGTGAACTGCGCATTGACCCTGTATAGTCAGTGTTGGTCAGTTAAAATGAAGCGGTAGATGCTCGTCTCCATAGTCAGCTCTGGGGTTCCCTCTTTAGACAACTTGCGTCATGTCAGCAAAGCAACTGCACTTGTATGATGTAATGACAGGCAACAGACACACACACACACGCACTCACGCGCACACACACACACACACACGTTGGCCTTCCTATAGTTGTGTGGAGACAGATATTGACATAATAATAATTTAATTTTTATCAGTCAAAGGTTTGACATGTAAATGTGAATGTAATGCATTCCCTCGCTCTTTAGGCTATGTTCACACTACTACTTTTTAATTTTAAAACTCATCATTTCTGTTTCTGTTCTGTGTTTACTCCTGCCATCCACACTACTCCAGAGTTGGAAATGCTGCTAGACCAGTTTTTTTTTTTTAAACTCTTGGGTTGTGTTTTATTTTGAAAATCCTGGGGTTGGGTTGTAGTAGGACGGACAGAAACTGAGACCTTTGGAAACAATGGCGTAGACACCCGAGGTCACTCTTGATTGGCTCTCATTGACTATCAGTGGTGAGTACAACATGATAATGAATTACAGTGTTACTGACCTTGCTGTCTTTGCTAGCAGCTGTTGTTCATTTTAATTCTGTATCTTAATGCTACAGTGGTTTATTTTGTGCAACTAATCGGACGGAGCCTTAGGCTCCCTGCCGTGATTCTTTTGAATAATCACTCAGTGAGTGATGCAGCACCAGAGAGGTCAGACAGCATGGACAGGAGGATTAGGTGGTGCACTGTGTCAGAGGTTGCTGACTGTGACATTGATCACTGACAGCAGTGCGACCTCAGAGGAAGGACTGGAAACCAGCCTGGTTTGGATCAAGTAGATGAGGGAGGAGGCTTTAACTTGTGCTGTAGCTGCATGTCATGACAGTGTGTTGTTAGTGCTGTTGAACAGAGGCACCCCGCCAGGAGAGGCAAACCAGGCAAATGCTTGGGGAGTCCCAAGGGGAAAAGGGGCCCCTGATGGCTATGATCCCAATTAAACCTCCCATAAAAACACTATACACTGCACTGCTGCTGTCCCCAACCCCCTTAGTGCGGCCTCTGATGTGTGCTGTAGCTAGCGTCTACCCGTTGCCTCCATATCAGGCGTATAGGGTTCTGCGCTTAGATGGGCTTTTTTGCCTGGTGCCCCATGATGCTAGACTCACCACTGGCATTGAAAAGTGGCGATTACAGTAGTATGAAACGGGAGCAATTTGCAGCTATGCTTACATGTGTTCTGCAGCTGAGCAGCTACCTTTCCAACCAGCCTGCAAACTGAGGTCCTCTGTGAATTTTTGTTTGGTGACTCAACAAGCTGAAGTGCAGAACAAGGAGGGAGTTAATGTTTGTAAGTTGGAGAAGAAGCACACCTCAGCAGGAACGCTGAGGTGGGTTGTTTTATTGTGAAGCTTCAGTCTGGCTCAGTGTGAGCGTCTGCTGTCTGTGACATGACCACTTTATGCAAATATGGTTTAACCCTCTGAGGTCTAAGGGGATTTTCTTTGATTTTTACATAATTTACCAAATTCACGTATTAAATGTACTTGCATATAACATAATACCCAAGTATTCTATCAGAACAATCTCAGTTCTATCTTCAATGAGCCCCCCTTTTGTCCTAGAGCATTCTGTAAAGAGATAATGTGGCCCATATTGTTCACATCTCTCATGAAAAAATACCTTTACTGACCTGGATGAATTGTTGTGGTGTTTGAGATGGTTTAGTAATACTGGGTACATCAAAATAATTGCATATATGAATAAAATAGTAAATTTATTTATAATAAATGTAATTTTGCAATATTGTTTTTAAGTGGAAGTGTTGTCTGTACTTCACCATTGTCACACTGTAAATAACCCACATTATAAGGCCAGTGCTCACCAACGGTTTCCTACTGAGCAGTGTTGGCAGCACTAGATTTGGTGACTTTTAAAACCCTTTAGCTACTTTTTTTTTTATAAAGGCAGCTGACCGTATTATCACAAAATTATTAATAGAAACATCACAAAGAAAAATCAACCTGTGAGGGTTATAAATATGGAACCACCTGAGAACCACATGTGGACACATATTCTGCATCAATGTACACAGAGGTGACAGTACTCTGACAAATGATTAAAAACTAGGGGGCGCCACCATGAAACAAAAAAAATTTCTCTCTCTTGGTTTCAGATGTATTCCTGAGAGGACAGGACAGGTGGTTGACGGAGCAGGTGTGTTTGCTGCAGCAGACACAAGCATGACGTTTAATTTCAGCAGCACTTTAAAAACTCTGGCTTCAGTATCAACGCAAACAGGATCAAACATACCTAAGAGAGCAAGGCACACATGAACATAATATTATAACACTATCTAGTTTTATATCATTTATTCCAAACGTGTAAAGTGATGGTTGGTGTGTGTGTGTGTGCGCGTGTGTGTGTGCGCGCGTGTGTGTGTGTGTGTGTCTGTGTGTGTGTGTGTGTGTGTGTGTGTGTACGAGTATGTTCAGTACATGTGTGTCCAGGTTCATAGTGTGTTAATACAATGTGGATCTTATTTTCAGAGGTTTGGTGATTAGTGATAATAACATTATACTCATTAGGTTAATGACTGAGATCTGGAAACAGTTACATCACATCAGTGAGACAGAGCAGTTAGACTGTTCCTTCAGCTGTGACCTGCTGTACCTCAGGTGAGACACATCAACGGCTCTTCAGTTTCACAGGCAGGTAAAAGCCACAGCTGTCAGTGTGGTTCACATTCGTCTCATCACTAATAAAAGATGGATGCCACTTGTTCCTCCACCTTACATTTGGATGCGTGTGAGTGTGTTGATGTCAGGATGAACCTGCTTCTGCCTCCACCTCTTTCCCTCTGCACAGCCTCATCAACAAAATGGATGGACAAACACTGTGTGTGTGTGTGTGTGTGTGTGTGTGTGTGTGTGTGTGTGTGTGTGTGTGTGTGTGTGTGTGTGTGTGTGTGTGTGTGCATGCGGGCGCACGTGCGTGCGTGTGTGTGCGCAGTCTGTCTGTCTGCATGGTGTTGCATCATTCTGGCTGGGCTGAAGGGCTGCTATGATGTAACTGGCAGTAATACCTCCAGACTGACAGAGGGAGAGAGAGAGAGAGAGAGAGAGACTGAGGAGAGAGATGTTGAGGAGAGAGGAGAGAGAGAGGAGGAGAGAGATGTTGAGGAGGGGGGGGGGGTACTGAGAAGAGCGGGAGATACTGAGGGGGAGTATTGAAGAGAGAGAGAGGGGGAGAGAGATATTGAGGAGAGAGAGAGCAGGAGATACTGGGGAGAGGGGGGTGTATGGAGGGAAGAGAAAGATGAAGAGAGCAGGACAGAAGAGAAGAGCAGAAGGAGACAGTGAAATGTGTGCATTCATTTCAGTTTACTGACACACACACACACACATACACACTCTGTCAGTCACAGGTTCATAACCCTGTTTATTCTCTTCACAGCTGCTTGTAGTTCTCTGATAGAGGATCATTGTGTTTAATAACTGTCTGGTTATTTGATATCGACTGTGACGCGGCTGAATGTTGATATTTCATCAGATGTGAAAGGTAGAACTAGAGATAGAGCAGGAAAACCCAGAATAAGAATACGAAGGAAGTGGATCACATGACTTCAAATCAAAATCAGGATTATTTCAAACTTTTACCTCAATTACAATTAATGATCGATTACTTTGGTGTGTGTGTGTGTGTCTCTGTGTGTAATCTCTCTCTCTTTTTTAACCATGCTCTCTTCATATTCTTCAGTGTGATTGTGTCCAAGTGATTAAACAAACTGTTGGTGTGACCTCTGGTCTCTATCCATGTGGCATCCACCACTTTCTGGTGTTCGTGACTGATAAGACCAAATCTTTAGATCATGCGACGCAGCCATGAAGCGAGAGACAAAATGAAAACCAAGACGTTCCACAGCCACGACACAGACACTAAGATGGCTTCTTATTTCTACATACTAAAACCCTTTTTCATGTACTAGTATCATCTTGATTACTGTAACTTCCTGTTCCCAAATGTTTGAAAGAAAAACTTGAACTGCTTCAGCAAAAAGGATTCTTACATGAACAAAAACCATAGCTCTTTAATTTGTTCTGTACAGTGCAACATTCAGGGAAATCTTTGTCTTTATCAGCCTTCTTCAGAAATGATCCAGTTTGTTCAACTTTTTCTGAAGGAGCACTCTGAACCTTTCATCCTTCATACAGCAGACATGTTTATCATGCCTGTTATTAAATCTGACATTTCACATCACAGTTGATGAACAAATACTGTTAAACTGCTGTAAGACTAGTGTGATAGTACTGTGAATAATACAGCATTTCCTAGGTACGGTGTATTGAAAAGAGGAGACATTACTAAAGTTGGATATTTATAAAAACAAAAATAACCTACAGACAAAAATCAGTAGCCCTTTTCCAAACAGTTTCCAATCAAGACTTCCCAGATGTTGTGTGTAACAAACCATCTGGCTGGTCAGGTTCTAATTCTGCTGTCAGAGAGCGGCATTCAGACACTCTCACAGTTTGACAAGCACTTTGTTTAAAGCAGACTGAGGCTTTTACATAATCGCTTCCTGTGGTCGCATGCAGCCACTGTACAGACTTTACCTCAGACAGTGGAGAGCTCTTTCAATATGTATCTGCCTGTGTGACGTGTGCTGAGGTCTCTGTAGCTGTGCATTAAAATCTCATTAGGATATATTACAAACATTTTCTTTATGTTTGAAGTCTTCTGTTGCATTTTTAGATCATTTTCTAGTTCTGTCGACAAGAAAAATGTATTTTTCTCCATATATGAGAAATTTAGCATTTTTCTGTTGTGTATAGTCGATTTTTTGTTTTATAAAAGATAAAAAACACAAAGACACTTTGTTCCAGAGGCCTCCAGGGACCCTTGATCAGGTCGCAGGCAAGATGAAGAATCAAACTGGTCATAACTTCATCTTTAAGACATGTCCTGTGACTGAACCTGTGTAAAATGTCCCATCCCTAACTGCTCCTTATCCCTTCTTCTGCTCAGGTGTTCCCACACCAACGGAGGAGGTTCTGCACCACACGCTAAGCATGCTGGTCCGTGAGCGGAAGATCTACCCAACACCTGAGGGATATTTTATCGTAACGCCTCAGACTTACTTTATCACTCCGAGCCTAATCCGAACCAGCTCCAAGTGGTACCACTTAGACGAGCGATCCGTCGAGCGACACCAGCAGCAGCAGCATCAGAACCAACAGCAGCATCAGCAGACGCAGTGCACCTCCCCGCTCTCCGGCACCATCACCCCGTCCACCTCCGGAGGCGTGCGAGACCGAACACACCAAAAGTCCAGCCAAAACCACAGTGGGGGAGGCGGAGGAGGTGGGGATTCTTTTTACAACAACGCTTACCGTGGAGACGACCCCCCAAGTCACCACACCACCCTGCAGCGCCGTTCCCCCAAAGACCACCGAGAGGCGTACTCGTCCCCACATTCCCCACAAACACCTCCTCAGCAAACAGGAGGCACCACAGAGAAGAGCCGCAGCACCCTCGGGTTCCCCTTCAAGACGGACACGCTCACCAAGCACCGAGGAGGGGGAGGTGGCGGGGGAGGAGGGGGAAGTGGGGGAGGAACTGCAGAGATAGAGAAACAAGCCAGTGGAGGAAGTGGTACAGGAAGTCGAAAGTTTGGTTTGAAGCTGTTCCGCCTGAGTTTTAAGAAGGACAAGGCCAAGCAGCTGGCCACCTTCTCTGCACAGTTCCCGCCTGAGGAGTGGCCTCTGCGCGACGAGGAGGCGCCGAGCCAGCTGCCACGCCACGTAGAGATGGAGATCATCCGCAGGATCAACCCCGACCTTACTGTAGAGAACCTCGCCCGGCACACGGCAGTCATGAAGCGTCTCGAAGAGGAGCGTGCTCAGAGGAGCAAAGCATCATCAGCCAATCAGAGCTCTAGGAGTAGGAGAAGCGGGGGAAGACACAGGAAGCAATCGCAGACCAAACTCAGCCGTTCACATAGCAAGACGAGGGCGTCCCGTGGTGAGCCGAGTGACGGCTCCCACCTGGAGCTGGCCGACAGGGACTATAGAGCCTACTCGTCCTCGCTGGCTCGGTCGCCAAGGGAACACGCCCTGGCCATGGAGCGGCAGCGGGCCCGGCTTCACCTGGCGCACAGCAACCCCAACATCCTTGATTCCTCCCACCTGCCTGTCACACCAGAGTGGGATGTGTCTGGAGAGCTCGCCAAGCGACGCACAGAAATGCCTTTCCCTGAGCCAAGCCATGGCCCATCAGCCCACCACTCCAAAGTCCACCGCTCGCACTCCCACACCCAGGAGAGGAAGTCCAGGAACGAACGCAGCGACAAGGCCAAGGAACGTTCCAGATCCATGGACAATTCTAAAGGACCGCTCGGAGCCGGGTTGATTGGACCCCCCGATTACTATGACGACCGGAGCCGTTACTACACTGACGATGGCACCCTGCGAGCCAATCAGAGCTCTTCTCACTATTCTCGTGCCACGCCCCCCTCGGCTAAACTGCCTGGGGATTCTCTGGGGTTGGATGGCGGCAGGAGCTTAGAAAAGAGTAAGAGCAGGGACAGCCTTCCTGCGTACTCACCCAAACCACTGCCCACCTCTGTACCTCCTGATGATTACTTCCAGTGCTCTGGTTCCTCTGAGGCTGTTCTCACAGCAGCAAACCCGCTGGGAACTCTGGGTAAAAGTAGCCATGATGGATTAAAAGTAGGCAACACTGACAGGCAAACAGACAGACAGACACCCCACCCCCAAGAAAATAAGGAGGACTTAAAGGTGGGACCTAAGGGTGGCAGCCTGCCTCCTATACCTCTCTCTATCCCCGACCCCCCCCTCCCTAATGGACGACCTCCCCACAGTGCCTCCTCTGGGCAGGAGAAACGTAAGGAGATCTTTAGCAAAGACACACTCTTCAAACCTCCTCCGAGCCTCCCTCTGCCCGGCTACAGCTCCCTGAGAAAACCGCCCGCCCTTGCCTCCTCTACTCTGTCCTCGTCTTGCGATGCACTTGATTCCCAGGAGGCCTTTGATGCTCCCAAACCTCTGGTGGCCACACCATCTGCCCCCCCACAGGGGACCGAACCCACTACCAGTGCTGCAGAGGCCTCCTTCGACTATTACAACGTCTCAGATGACGATGAACTTGATGAGGGAGGGACTAAAAGTCGAGGGGAGAATGAGAAGGCCGGAGGAGGCGTGGTTGGGATTGGAGGGGGTGGAGCAGGCACCATGCAGTGGCTGCTGGAGAGAGAGAAGGAGAGGGACCTACAGAGGAGGTTTGAAAGAACCCTCACCTTCCCTGGTGCTAAAGAGAACCTTCCCGAGTCCAGTCAGAACCAGCAGTCAGCCCACTCTGCTAGACTGGACAGTATGGACTCCAGCTCCGTCACTGTTGACAGTGGATTCAACTCTCCACGGTGAGAACATGTACACTGAACAAAACAATACCAACTTCAACAGTAAGACAAAGACAGTCACACAAAGTAAAAAGATCATTTATTGTAGACCATACTCAATGTTTTCACTTTGTTACAACTTCATTTTTTCATTTGGAAAAAGCTAATATTTGCCATTAAATCTAAGTATAGTTTTACTTTTGAATGAACTAATTAAAAGAGTCAAAAATTTTCTCAAGTTAGATTTCTGATTCAGTACATACTTCAAACTCTAATTATACTCTAGTCAATATGTTTTCCTTTGTCACAAGCCAAAACGTTACTTAATGCCAGTCAGTGTTGTGCATGAACATGAACGTGTTCAATGAAACAGTGAACGCTGAACTGAACAAATCAGTTTACAAATGTTGAACGTGAACAAATCTACTACTGCTGAAGCCAGTTTGTTTGAGCATTTGAAGCAGTTTTATGAACAAACAAGTGAAGACTCAGACAGATTATATTTATATACGGATTTTAAATGTAACTCATGTCTGTGATTCTTCAGTGGTGTTCAGTAATTCATTTAGTTTGGCAATGATTTGGGGCTGGTGATGGATGGGTAGAAGGAGGTTCCATTGGAAAAGAATATTGGCCTTTATTTATTTAAAAAAAAACGGAACAAATTGAATATGAGCTAGTTCATTTTTGGAACTGTGAACTATGTTCAAGATTTAAAAAAATTAACTATGAACCTGAAGTAGTTCATTTTCATCTGTATGAACTGAACTTTGAACTAGTTCTTTTTCAAGTGTGAACTGGCACAACACTGATGCCATTCAATGTATAAACATATATACCAAAGCTTAATTTGCTATAATCTAAAAAAAGAATTTTCACTTCAGATGAAACTAAAAGATTTTGTGACAATGGTTGTTTAAGTTAGTTTACTTACTATAAATGAAAATCTTGAAGTTTATTGTCACCTTTTCTACTGTTATGTTCTGAGAAAAAAACACCAAAAAATGAATAAAATCAGTAGTAGATTTTACTGCCAGTAAACCTGCTTTAAAAACCTAAAATTAACTACTTGTCTTTTCAATATGTTTTTTAAACTCTCTTTCTGTAACCTCAGTCACATAAATTGAAAATATAAAACTGGTTTGTACTTCTCTCCTCTAACACCTGAGATATGTCATGTAAGTGTAAAAATCAAAGTAAAAATATAGCTCAGTTTCTGTGGGTGATGAACAGAGGTTGGTCTTTTGTTTACTACTGAACTGCTGGTCATTATGAATTTAACGTTATTCACATTTTCAGTGATAATATCAGAGCCAGAGTTTTTATAGCACAGACAGAGTTAAGTTGGGTTGAAAGAGAGAATCAGAAGTTAAGGCCAGTTTTGAAATAAAGTCTGTTTCTCTCATTCACACTGGCCTCTTCCATTATCCTGCAATTTAAACATAAGCTATAAAACAAAACAACAACAGCATGCTGTATTTGAATGTCTTAACACTCAGACTGCACTCTGACATCTGTGTCATTTTCTGTTGCTCTATCTCTATGAATATTTTCTGCAAGGCATCAAAAGTGTATTTGAGCTCACTATGGCCCTGTTCAGACCTGGTATTGACATTCATCTCAGGTGATCCACACCCAAGTAGCATTGAGGACGTATTTGAGATCCGGTCACTCAGACCACATTCAGAGGTCATCTGGCCACATGTGGACACATTCTTTTAGCAGTGTGAACGTGAATGTGTCCTGGGTCACATTGAAGCACTGACTACTCTACTGACTACCTCTGCTACAGTCTGATTGGTCCCAAATATTTTACAATTTCAAATGGATAAAACTTTATTTCACTGTAGCTTTGATGAGCAGAGCAATGATTCACTTAAAAACTCTGTGCCCTTCTCTCTCTCTCTCTCTCTCTATCTCTCTCCCTCCCTCTCTCACTCACACACATACACGTGTGCTAGGGCTGTCACATCACAAAAAAAATCAAGATCGAATGAATTTGAAATGACCCACAATTTGTTCGAATTAATACGCCCGCCTCCCAAAACACCACAACACGTCATTATTTTCATTCCTTTAAACTTCTGACGGCTGTATTAACTCATCGTTTTCCTTATGCCTGCCACTTCTACCTTGTTCTCAATAAAACAATGCTTAAAAAAAATGTGCCACACTTTTCATTCAGTGAAACACAAAGTCTCAAAATGCTACAGTAACATAGAATACACAGTTTGACAGACAACAGGAGGGAGCTCCCACACCTTTGAACTAAAAATGCACCAAGGTA
>NW_019174519.1:50062-95062 GCF_002260705.1 Seriola dumerili | reverse complement strand
TTTTCTTTTATTATTCTACCAGGAAGTCCCAGCAGCTGTACAAACTCACAACATATTCAAATGCAGCATAAAGCATAGACTTACTTACTTGAACTCAGTCAGTTAAGGTTTATTTCACACATTTTTCCTCATTCAGGTCCAATCAGGGTGCAGACAGTAGGTGCCCGTTATATTCTTTTATTGGCTTGGCAGCCAGCTGAGGTTACCTGCAGATACAGTACCTGCTCACATGAACACCTGAGCATGAACAGTATAGATGTCCCACACATTTATGTCGACAGATCTTTAAAGGTCAGAAGAGACCTCCAACACTCAGAGGGTGGGTCGTTTTTGAAGCCTCTGCTTCACCTCTGCCCTTCAACATGGATCCCTGCACTAGATGCCAGAGTCCAAGCAGGACCTCAATGAACCCTTAGGACAAGAAAAGCTCACAAAAACATTTCAGCATCTGTTACCTATATACATGAAGTGAGAGGAGGGTGGGGAGTGGGTGGAGACAGAGGAAGAAATGTTAACTAAACAGCATTTGAGACAAAGCACCTTCATTTCAGTAAAACACCTGAAGCAGAAAAACCCAGCGACAGTAAATGTGTGAAGATCAGGCAACTTGAAGATGTGATGCAGCTGCATCCAGTGGACATGAGGGGTCAGTCACATCCCTGTTGAGTTACATAGCAAAGCTGTTCTACAGTGAGGATTTAACCAGCAAAAACCACTGAGTATTTTTGTCGATGGGTTAATGACATTAAAATGATAAGCATGAATCCTGGAATCAGAGAAGGTGGATTGTGCTGCTTGTAGAGGTCCAGGACCAGGACCAGGACCAGGACCAGCAGCAGCTGTACGGCACTCGAGGTGGCTGAGCATCCAACAGTGATCCGGAAAAAAAAAGCATCCACACCAGTGTTATACACAACAAGCAGGGATGTGACTTTATCTTTTGATTTCACTGTTCCTTTGTTTCCACACAATTTTGCCACTCATTTACATTTCTGTGAAGTTCATGACAGTTTGAATCAGATCCCTGAGCCGCTCTCACTCCTGGTGCTATATGTATTATGGTCAGTGAAGGCCATGATAATAATCATAATAAAGAGAGTGATGATATAGTTGGAATATAGTATTAAATGGCTGCTTACACGTATATAATAGGTTTCACCTGAATACTTTTGGCAATGGCCATTTAGTCCCTTCTATGAAGCAATTGATTGAACAGACAGACACACGGACAGACAGATGGGCGACCACTGACTATGGCACAGGGGGGGTGTGAAATAAGACCCGCACTCAAAATGTGTTGGTCTCATTATAAAACTGGACCGGAGCTGATCTGGATTTACCTTTCTTGAAAAATCCTGCAGTCCTATAGGTCGGTCATTTCCCATTCTCCTATAGGCTCAGGGAGCTGTCAGTCATCCCAGTGTTGTCGTCCTATAGGCTCCTCTACAACTACCTCCACAGCAGCAAAAACACAGCCCATCCTTTCTACTGTCACGCTGTCATCAGCCTCTCGCCTGTGAATGTCTACACACACACACACACACACACACATACATACAACCACACTACACAACAAAGTGCTGGACTCCCTCCTGTTTTCCCGTCTTCATTAACAAGTTTTCTTCTAATGGTACATGATAGCATTGTGGTTCAGCTGCCAACCACGCCCCCACCCCCAACCCCCCCACTCCTCCTCATCATCATTATGGCCTCTAGTTCCTGTGCAGAACAAACCTGTGGATCCCAGAAAGGGACTGAAACCCAAGTAGATGTATAACCATGAATCGTGACATACAGTAATGCACACAGAAGTAAGCATCAGATTCAGTTAGGAAATATTACTGGACTGTAAGACACTGGATATACAGTAATTAGCCTTAAGGCGGGTCAGTATGCTCAAAACAAACTGTTTGTGTCGTCTGACTGTGTTTAAAGGCAGTATTTCTTCCTCTTATGAATCCCTGCGCCCGCCTTGAAGTGTGCTCTCAGTATCCACACTGGAAGGCCATCAGAGCCTCCTATTGGCTGCGTCCCACTGCCTTGTCGACAGTCTGTGAAAGAATTCTGTGTCTTTCGTGTGTCTTTGTAGTCTCAACATGATGAATCGTACAAACAATGATAATGATGACACTGTCGGACTGTCCTCAGAGACATTCATTGTGTTGCGCTCAGTAGTTCACACAAAATGAAGCAGAGAGAGTTCAAATCCTTTCTTTCCTCCACACACCTGTCCAGTCAGCGTGAGGTGGGTGTGACCGTCGGATATTCGGTTTTGGGAAGTTACAAAAATTGCCAAACACAGTCCCTAAAGAGAGGTTTCAATTGTAGAAGATCATGCAGTGATACGATGCAAAACACCAAGGGAAACTCTCTCTGAATGAAGAATCACTATAACACAAACTGCGTTACATGCATTTGATCATTTTAGGTGTAGAAATACATCAAACTGTGTGACATGGACAGTTGTCACTCTCACCCTGAGTGAACTTGACTGATTCCCTGCATTCCTTGTTGCTATATATACAACTGTTGGTCTGGGAGACTATGCTAATTCCACAACCAACCACTAGGAGTCAGGACGAGAACTCTTACTGGTTTCCCACCTCCAAACACGTTTGTTGGCACACGTGACCAAGCCGAAGGTACTGCTACTAGGAGTCAAACTCCTGCAGTGGCAGACTAGAACTTCAATTCAAATCAATTAAATTTTATTTGTATATTGCCAAATCATAACAAACATTATCTCAAGGCACTTTACAGGGTAAGAGACTTACTTTATTAAGGTCGAGACCTTACTTTAGTATAGAGAGAAACCAACAGTTCCCACAGAGAGCAGCACCTGGCGAAAAACTCCCTTTAACAGGAAGAAACCTCCAACAGAAACAGACTCAGGGTGGATGGCCATCAGCCTCGACTGCCACTGCCATGTGCACCACATCTTACATGAAACTGTCTCGAACCCATTACAGAACAAGTGAAACAGTTCCGGTACGCTGGCCACAGGATTAGGTTTCTACTTCCTGACCCAGTGCTGTGTTGGGTTTTACTTTCTAGCACTGTATGTGGTTCTACTCTGCATCTCACCATTACACAATGAAAGAGATCTATAGTTTTTTCCACCACTGCTTCTTGGGTTTTAGTCCCCAGGGACTACAATACAAGGGAAACTCAAACCCTTGAGCCGATAATGTTCTGTTCTCCAAGTATTCTAGGACTGTAGTTGGTAGTCGACAATGTCAGCAGGCTTGCAGTACTACTTAAGGGTTTTAGTCCCTCTTCTACTAATATTCTTGGAGTATACTGTACATCCTCTATCAGCATTAGGGTTCTTTTCTCTCCTCTAACCCAACAGTAGGCTTCCAATCCATTGCAAAGACCACAACACCAAGGCTTTAGCTCCTACTACATCCTTACCGTAGGGTTCTGGTCCCAGTTTTACCTCTACAGAAGGGTTTGAAGTGCCAGCTGTACTCACATGGATTAGCCTTAGCCCCGATTCTATGACAACAGACAGACAGGGAGTCCAGATTGTGTTAGTCAAGTTCTAGTTTCTGTTCTACCTTTACCATGTCCCTACAAATACAGTAGTTTCAGTCTCTTGTACCACTAATCTTGGGTTTACCACTACAGTTGAGTTTTTGTCCCTACGGTGAGTTTATTCTCTGTTGTACCACAGCTACAGAGGGGTTCATGTCTCTGTTCCACCAGTAAACTAGGACTGCCCTGCCTGGTGGAGGTCATGGGTTCCATCCTTCTGTCTGATGTTTGCACTGCCCCCTTACCCCCGAACCCTCCCCACAATTCTCTGGCCCAGTGGTCCTCCATCAACCCATCATCCCCCCCAGCCACAGTCCTGTAACCTTCTATCCCTTTTCTACACTGACAGTCCATCAAATGTCTTCCCTTAACATCGGCGGTGGTATATAAAAATGGAGGTTCAACAATAACATTGTTTCTAATGGTGACGGTATGTCATACCTGTAAATGATGTTTATCTGTCATGCCTAGTCAAATAATTTAAACAATAAAGAGAGGGATTTTTTAAATGTCTATAATATCTGAAAGTCCCTTTGATGTGTAGTACTGGTGTTACCGTTGTTGTAGTGTATGTGATACCCAATGGGGATTGTGTTACTTTTTAAGATAATAAAATAACAATGTTTGGTTACACCACTGTTGTGCTTTAATGTGATCACTGTCACTGCCTTACTAGAAAGCATCACTGCAGGCGCTGGGCCAGGCTTGAGACAGGTAAAACAGGGTGCAGAGACCTGGGGAGAATGAAGGACGTCGTGGGGGTTTGTTTGATATCCAACCGGGGTTGCCAGAGAATGCTATTCCCATGCTTTTGGAATACTTTTTGAAATAAAATATGCTGTACACTGCCATACCCAAATTCATATTGGCAACTGTCTAATTGCTGAGGTTGACGGAGTCACAGGCTGAGTAGTCCTACAGGGGAGAGAGTTACAGCTCACAATAAGGAGTGTAATTATACACACACTACATGTACATGCAAGGCTTTTGGAAAACAGTGTCAGGAAAGAGTAACAGCTGCACACTGATACTGAGACACAAATGTATTTAAATAGACAACATTTTTATCCCAGTCACATCTTTGTCAGATCAGAATGTTTAAAACTGGTTTTCATACCCATACACTGTGTGAACAGCCAAAAAAAAAGGTTTGGCAGATGAATTGTGTGTGTGTGTGTGTGTGTGTGTGTGTGTGTGTGTGTGTGTGTGTGTGTGGTAATACTCCTTTCACCCACAAGAGGCTGAAGTGCACCACTTACCAGTCTAAATGGGACTAAAAGTATTGTTTTCTTTCAATTGATTTCAGAATTTCTCCATGTACTCTAAACATAAGGCATTTATATATTGTGTGTTAGCCAATTATGTAGGCAACTCATTTTTACCTGTCATCTGTTTTCACAGATGGAAGAACAAAGATAAGGAACTTAAGAAAGATTATCCTGGCAAATCATTTTTTCACCTGTTCTTAGGTCGTAAACACAGGAGAGAAAACACTTTAGCTCAGACTTAGAACATGGATCACCAGAATTTTTTTCTCACTTGCCCTTAGGGCTTCTGTATAAAAAAGACCTGAGTAAGGCAAAATGAAAATCTTATTTGACATGTTCAATGTAGTTCATTTGGTAAAGAAGAACTGAGTTTTGTGAAAGTGTAGTAACATAGATTCCAATAGTTTCCAATTTATGTAATAATTATTATTATTATTTGTAGTAGTAGAAGTATTAAGGTCCTTTTTGGAGTCTCCAAGTGGCCATTTCTGAAAAAACAAAAGAAAACAAAAATGTAAAATATTCATCTTACATGGTATTGTTATCAAAATTGAACTTGGAAAAGGTAAGGCTGAATGCTGTCCCATTGTGTTTTCCAGCTAATAACTCACATGTGCAGTCATCTGCAGGCATCTATTTACAAAAAATATTCAGGCGGTAACAAAAACCACCTATTTCAATGTGTTCAAACTCTTGTAACTCACTGCCAGTGGCACTACAGTGATTCTAACGGTTGGGGAAAAATCTTCAGAGCGTTACCTTTCAAGAGAGGCCACAACCATGCATGTACTCCAATTAACTTTGGTTATGCCGTTTTAGGCTAATTTCACAGGAGTGATAAGAGGTTAAACTGAACATGATTAACAGGTGAAACTGTTACGTCACCTCTTGGAACCAAATAAAACAAAGCTTGTGGTTTGGTAATAAACTCAGACCTAAATGTCACTTAATAAACACTGTAATACAAAATCAAATACAGTGAGTATGACTGGACTGGGAGAGACACCAGCTAGCTGTGGATAAACACCTGTGAGGTTTGAAGTTAGTATGAAATGGTGAAGAACATTGATTACCAGTGTACTAACTGCAAAGACAGTAATTCTACAATTTGTTTATAGAACATGGTGGTGGAAGAAGCATCCAGGTACTTTAGTTTGGTAAAAGCAGAAATACCAGAATGTGAAACACCCCATTACAGGTGAAAGTGCTGTATTCAATGTTTTACTTAAGCAAGAAAGTGTTTTCATGAGCAACAGCTGAAGAAGTTAATGGATCTGTAGTATTTATATCTCATACATGGTGTATATACATATGGATGTATGGAATGTATTAGCTTGAGAGGTTCTCGATAAAAAGACAGTCTGGCTGACATAAGTTAAAGTCAGCCAGTAATCACACACTACAAGTGATCATCATCCTCATTTGCTGAAATGAACCAGCAGGTGGTGGTGTTGCACAAGAATTGATCACAATACATTACAGGACACAACAAACGGTGCACAGAGGAAACAAGCTGTGGATGTTGCAAACATTTGTTCTTTAACTTCAGGTCGTTTTGTACAAGAACCATGGTGCCACAACAATGTCGTTTTCTGTAATTACTGATTAGTAACACAAATATGTAACACCTCAGTGAAATGTCACTGGTGAGTTCCTGCATGTGAAGACAACTTTAAAAGCGTTAACATGAGCCAGGACTGATTTCCCTGTGTTATTGATCTCTGCCTTTTAAACAAACACTACATGTTTAGTTTAAAAATCCCATTCACCCAATCACCCATTCATCAACATGATCCCCTCTTACACCTGAGGTTGACTACACAACTACCACTTCAGCTGCTCCCAATATTTAACCTGTTAACTTGATCCTAATTTAGCAACCAGAGTCAGTGTGAGTGGGTGTGAGCTGATCAACAGGTGCTGCAGGCTGAAACATGGCTGCTGCAGTAACCAGGTAGGGATCAGTGTCCACTGGTGGAAAGTAGCTGAATGAGTGCAACTGAATATCTACTGTGTATTGATTATCTCCACCTGATGATGACTTTACACTCCATGATTAAGAAATATTGTACTTTTATTCCACTCCACCTGTTTGATAGTAGAGTTACTAATGTTATCTGATACTTTAGATAGACATTATGTTCAAAACATGATTAGTTGATGAAATGAAGTTCCAACTGTATATGATTATATAACAGCAGAGCACTATCTGGCTGTTCCAAAGAGCCTGAAAATCAAAGGAGCCAGAGGTTTGACAGTCAAATGAAATCAAATCAAATTTTATTCATAAAGCACATTTAAAAACAGCAAACAGCTGACCAAAGTGCTGTAAAAACATCTGGAAAACACAAACAACACAGAGAAATGACATCAACAGACAATAAAAACAGCATGACAAAAACAAGGAAGCAGACAGAAATGAGGGAGACAACTTATATTGGCTCGAACACTAATGAGTATAAAAATATTTGAGCTGGGATTTGAAGAAGTCGATGGATGGGGCAGATCTGATGGATATGGACAGGCTATTCCACAGTCTGGGGGCCATGACTGAGAAAGCCCGGTCACCTCTGTGTTTAATGCGACACTGATGTCCAGTAGGATAAGGATTGCGCAGAATCAACAGTGAGGAACAGGTCATGGTGGACCTTCAGTAGGGCAGACTCTGTGCCATAAGCTGCCCTGAAACCTGACCTGAAATTTGTCCAAGATGTTGTTTTGGTCTAAGTGAGGTAATAGTTGTGACAAGATTACTTTTTTCAAGGGTCTTGGATGGAAAGGGTAATTTGGAAATGGGTCTGTAGTTGCTGAGTAACTCGGGATCTAGGTTAGGCTTTTTGAGAAGGGGCTGGACCATGGCATGTTTGAGGCAGGAGGGTCCAGTGCCGGTGGCCAGGGAGCTGTTTATAATGGAAAGAATGCTGGGACCGATGAAATCAAAGGTTTCCTTAAAGAGGTGAGTGGGGATGATGGCCAGGGTGCAGGTGGTAGATTTCATCTTAAAAACAATCTCTCTGATTGAGGGTAATGAAATAGAATGGGAGCAGGTTAACTGGGCGGAGCAGACCAAGGAGACAGTTACGTCTCTGGTGGGGGTGGAAATGCTGGTCAGAGCTGGTAGACTGAGCACCAGTCTTATCTTTATTTATAGGGCACTTCTCTAAAGCCACGTTCCAAAGTGCTTTACACAAGGCAGCAAAATAAAACATGCAGGTCACATAAGGCAACACTTTAAACAAGCAATCAGAAATACAATTTAAATTAAAGTGTCTTAGTGCAAATAGACCAAAGAAAGTGTCACCAGCAAGAATCACCAGTGATCAGTAAAAACCAATAAAACCCCAACATAAAAAGTTGTCAATACAAGCAAAATTAGTCAATAAAATGAAGTAAAATCAGGAAAAGCTCTACGATGAAAAATTTGTTTTAAGAAGAGATTTAAGAGGTCACTGACTCTGCTGAGCTGATTTCCTCAGGCAGCTCGTTCCAGAGTTTCAGGCTTTGACTGTGAAAACTCTGCTACCTCTGGTTTTTAGCTTTGCCTCAGGAACAACTAACAGACCTTTGAGGCTATAAGCTGGTTCATAAGAGGTCAGATATAAAGCATGGAGAGAGGCTGTGAAAAGCTTTAAGAGTCAACAGTGGGATCTTAAAATCTATTCTAAAACATACTGGGAGCCAGTGCAAGGAGCTGAAGACTGGTGTGATGTGGTCACTTCTCGTGGATCCTGTAAAAGTCTGGCAGCTGAGTTCTGTTCAGTCTGGAGCTGACTGATGGATCTTTGGTTGAGGCAGGTGAAGAGCCTGTTGCAGTAGTCGAGGTGTGAGGAGATAAAAGCTTGTAAAATAAGCAGCTAATTTTTTTTAGATAGATAGATAGATAGAGAGGATAGATAGACCATTGTGCAAGGTTGAGAGTGCATGAGTGTTAAGGTAAATTATAGAGATGCACTATAGAGTCTCTAGATCTTTTATTTAGTCTATGCTTTTCATTATTGTAAATAATTCCTTGTGTGTTTTTCTTCTTTGTAAATAAAGTTTATTGTGTGAATGAAGTTTACTATTATTATTTTATGTATGTGACAGAGGCCATTCTCTTCAGCTGGGGTGATTGCACTGTCTTCTTTTGGAGCCTTTTTTTATCAGGTGAGGTGGGGGCCCCTCCTGCTCTGTCGGGGGTGTCATGTGTGCGCGTCACTCATGCCCCCAGACAGACTTTAACCCCACCCTCCGGAACATTTCTCACACAGAACGAGCAGGGCTCAGCACGAGGCAACACGACCATGTCCCCGAGACAGACACCCACGCGCTCCCTGCGTCTCCTCGCGGCGCTGCTCGCGCTGCTGGGCGCGGGGCAGCGGTGTCTCGCGGTGAACCCGCTGCTCGTTTTCCTCATTGATGGATTCCGCTACGACTACATGGATGACCTGCACGCGCTCCCCGGATTCCGCGAGCTCGTGGGCAATGGGGTGAAGGTGGACTACATGACGCCGGACTTCCCGAGTCTGTCTTACCCTAATTACTACTCATTAATGACAGGTAATCAGTCTATCAGTGTGTCTGTCTGTCACCAGCCTGCAGCGACAATCAATGAGAACACAGCTTGTCAGGTAGTAAATACAAGGCCAGTCCATAGAGATGCACCTGTAAAGCAGGTTTGAAAAACAGGTGAAATGAAACTTTAAATCAAACATCAAGAGTTGAACAGCTGTGGGATCACACACACACACACACACACACACACACACACACACACACCCCTGCTCAGTGACAGGTGGGAAAGGTGTAGCTGCCTCTGAGTCAGAGACCGAAGATTGAAGAGGAAACATGATGGAGTAGAGTATGAGCGTGGTTCCACTAACATTACTCTGTCAGGAGATTGACTGAGTCACTGATGTTCACCAGCTGTGACAGTGTGATGCTGGTGGTGTTTTCACCCTGTGAGTCTGTCTTAATGGTCTAATGTAGTTCCTGTACCAGGAACTACCACACAGGTGGATTTGAGTACTTAGACAGGTGTCTCTGTGTGTGTGTTTGTGTGTGTGTGTGTGTGTGTGTGTGTGGTAAGATTTTGTCACTGCACGTGTCTGCATGTTTACTTGTCTTTGGGCAAGATACTGTACCCCAAATTGCCTCCGATGGCTGTTCCATCACTGTATGAGTGTGTGTGGGTGTGATGTATGAATCTGTGAGTGAATGTGTTAAATACAGTAAAGCTTTGGTTCTCAAAGTGAGACCGGGGGACCCCAGGGGTCCTTGAGAAGGATCCTGGTGGTCCCCAGCAGAAAGGGGAATAATTTTTTTCACTACAATTCCATCCATAAGTAACACAATAACAGAATGTGTAACTGTGTAGCTCATTGGTTTGGACACTGACCTGTAATAAAACATGTAAAAGCAAAACTCTATCAGATGTGGTCTGTGGTCTGTGGTCTGGTTTGTGTCTGTTTAGGTCCTTGATGAGAAACAGTTTGAGAGCCACTGCTGTAAAGAACTCTGAGTGGTCTGTAAAACTAGAAAAGCTCTAAGTGCAGTCCATTTACCTTTTTTACCATTTAATGGCTTCACAACCTGCAAGACACAGTAAAATGATCACAGGTCACAAGTGAGTATTTGAAATCAAAATGAAGGCAGAGTTCAAAGATGGGTGTGGTCTGACTCATGAGTACTCATGTAATGATGCAGTAATACTGATGATCTCAGCTGCTGTGATCCCATCACAACATGGGCTCTAGTTCCCTCTCTGGTGACTTCTTGTTTACACAGCTGATTGCTTTTGATTTGACAGTGCCAGAGGTGTTTCCTAGCAACATGACCAGAGCTGTGACATTCCTGAAGTCTTAATGTTGATTTAAATCACTAGTTTGAAACTAGCTACTGATTACTATGAACTTTGGAAGGAGTTCACTCACAGCCCTGATGGTACAACTCAATGCTGGGATTTATATACTTATTAATGTTATATCAGTGTAATAAAAAACTTAACCCCACAGGAGAAAACTGTATCAATAATTACATACAACTGTGTAGTACAAAAAGTGTTACATTTAAAGGCTGCTTGTAAGCTGGTTGAAGGTTGAGACTGAGACACAGTTTCTAAATGAGCTGAAACATCTTTGGCATTTCTCTTCTGACTTTTGTTATTACTTATTGGCTGACATATAGACTTACATCATGATAGCTGTCATAAGCTAATATCAGCTGGTGTACATTAAAAGTATCTCATGTCATGGTGCCAGATTTTATCTACAGTCTGAACCTGTGTGTCAGTGAAGAAGCAGCTGTAGCAGCGATAGTGGTGGTGAAGGCTTTATTTGCCACATGACAGGAAATGTGCTTTAATGAAGACGAGATGATATTATTATTATACCTCTATCTGTCGAACAGTCATCATCAGTGAAGCAGTGTCTCTGTCAGCACCAGTCTGGAGCCCCACACAGTAACTGATGATTTTACCCAGAACTATGAGACTGTCATTGTTTGAAGTCTGTCACTTTTGTTAGAATCACATATGTTGTGGAACAACGGAAACACTGTCTCTGTGTGTGTTGTGAATGTCAGTCACTCACTGTGGTGACTGAGGCATTGAAACAGGTCAAAGCTACCAAACCTTATCCAGGTGAAATTTACATCCTTTAGTTAAAACCTGGGACGTATCAGTCACATACTGTCATGACCGTACGACTGTAGCTGTATCCCAGATCCACATGTACATACTACTGATTTACAGTAAGTACACCCAAGAGTAAAAAACACTAGTGTGTGTATTATAAATTCATTTCTGATTTATTTTTGACAGTAAACATCAGTAAAGTGTCACTGTCTCCATATGCAGCTGCTAAAATGCCTAAAAAATACATTTATTATATTTGATCATTTATATTTTACAATATATTTTTTCATATCTGTGTCATATGTCATATTTTATGTGATGATGTTGCTATGATGTGATGCTATGATGCAGCTGTGAGGTGCAACCAGTGTGTTGCTGTAACCTGTTGACATGGGTGCCAAAATGAAAACCAAGATGTTCCACAGCCGCCATGCACACGCCACGCACACACCACGTACACGCCATGCACACGCCACGCATCCAGTGTGTTCCTGACCGTAGCCTGTGAAAGTGTCTGCTGGTGAAGAGGTGAATCGTTGAGTGAACTCTGACACAGTAAAATCAGCTCCTTCTCTGTTATTTCTGTCGTTGTCATGGTGACAATGACACAGTGTAATGTGAGCTATATATGGAGGAGTAGACTTATTAACTTGGTTGTTAATATGTCACAGGGACTGTAAATGACCCTGTGGTAAAACACTCCAATGGTAAAAACATCACTGAGAATTTTTACAACTGTCATTGCTGTGGTTATCACCATCCTGTGTGACCACAACAACACAGTTGTCCGTCATATAACAATAAGCTAACAATGCTCCTGAACACACCTCATTTTAAAACCAACCAATCTGATGAGCACAAGTGTATTTGCTATTTAAACAGTCTGAAAGTAGCAGACAGTTATGTTGCGCTTGGTGCTGCTTTGCACCGGGTGTAAGATAGAGCCTTCTTCCCCAGCTTGCTCTGTAATGTGAGGTCATCATTCTGGAAACATTTTCTAGAGTAAAGAGACAGAGGACAGGTTGTTGTGATTTGCTGTTGTTGGACTCATGTATTAACATTCAGACAAATGGTGTTTGAAGACAACAGCAGATCATAATTTCCCTATCAGGACCATTGCTGGGTCTGTGAAGTCAGAGCTTTTGCACAAATGTAGTTGATTTGGGATCAGTCATACCTAAAGGATGACTCATCTGATTATGAGCTAGTCTTGGTCCAGCTTGGACTGGAAAAACCCCTTTGACACAGACAATGTCTGCCAGTTGTTGACACAGCTGGGCCTTTGTGCAGTGAAATCTTATGAGATGATGAGGCTGAGGATCACTAAAGCCGTGTTGCCACTGCAGGAACTTTCCCCAGGAACCCGGGAACCTTTTGAGGAACTATGCGCATTTCCACCACAGGCACCAGGGTCTAAATTTGCTTCCGGGGGGAATTGATCGACCCCCATAAAGGTACCTGGTCGGGGGGTACTACTTTCCAAAGGTTTAGGAACTTTGGGGGGTGTGGTCTGCAGTCCTGAACATTTCTGACTGGTTGAGTACTTGCTGCATTTTACAGTTTTTTACGATTGCTTACACACAAAAATCTAAAATAATACACAGATTTTGAAACTCAGTACACGAAGGGCAAAATGTCAGCCCAGACTTGCACAACTATACGCACATTCTCACCTCACACCCTTTTCAAAACACTACACACACTGTTTTACAAAACACCAAACACACTTCTCTACATTAGACACATCATTTAAAACTGAAAGCCTTTGTGTGTTAGCTGCTAAACACTGCCACTGAAACACCACACTCAGTTAGCAATCACCTGAACTCAGAATGCACATGTGAAGACACATGTAACCAATCAGATCACACAGAAATCACAGCTTGATCACCATAAAAACGAGTCAGGTTTGCTCTTTGGTGTGAACAACAACGGTGGACAATTTTTAGAAGAAGAGGTGTTCAAGTAAGAGGAGGAAGAGCAAGAGGAGAAATAGGAGGAAGAGAAAGAGGCAGACGAGGAAGAGGTGAAGGAGAAAGAGGAGCATGAGGACAGAGGACAGGGAGTGGCGAGAGGGCAATTGTTACGGATGAGATCAGAGACAGGATAGACAGTAACTGCAATACTGTACAGGCCTACTGTATTTTACAGTGCAGTATGTTCATGTCATCTTCAGTTCACTGTTGAGAACGTTTGTGTTCATATTTACAGCATGTTACAAATGTAAATGTCAAAAACATACAGTAATAGTGTTTTTATACTATATATATACACATATGAGGAAAGGAGAAATGTGACAGATGTAGCACAGTCGTGCAGTTGGCGGTGGAAAGATCTATATATTTGGTGTTTGTGTGTAAAGTCTGGAAGCTAAAGTGTCATTTTTAGAAGAGTTCATATAGTTTTTGATGTAGTGTTTGCTTTTGCAAGAGATGTAAGATGTTTTGTATTTTGTGTATATGGTTTTGGTTTGTGTGTGTGGAGCTTTGACACACAGGGCCCTAGTTTCAGCAACTGTGTTTTTACAATAGTGAAAAACTACTTCACCCGTGATGTTTACAGTTTGTCACTATTTTAGAAACACAGTTCCTGAAACTCTGGCACTATTTGTCAATATTATGCCACTTGGTTATGTACTTATTATAGCCTGATTGTCAGCAGTTTAGTTCTCTAAGGGCTCTTGGATAAAACTTCTGTAGTTGTGAGATTTTATGGACCTGCAGCACCTTCCAGAGGGCAGCAGGGTGAAAAGGTGGTGACCTGGGTGAGATGAGTCTCTGATCATGTTTGTGGCCCGACAAAAAGAGCAGGTTCTGTAAATTTCTTCTAGTGATGGTAACTGAGTGCCAGTGATTTGTTTTGCCAATTTTATGATAAAAAAAAAAAATTGATGCAGTTTCATTACAGGAGATATATATCATACACATCACTGTCACAGCTCCCACACACACTGGACTTGAATGCACCAAACAGAACACTGATGGCGATATGAACAGATAAATACATAGATAGATGGATAAATACTTTATTAATCCCCTAAGGGAAATCCACGTGTTCATTAGCTTGTTGGTAATTACCATTAGCTCATCAATAATAACAGTTAATTAATAACAGCTCATAATAAATAAACAATAATAATTCAATTAGTTGTTGGTTGTTAGTTGTTGTATAGCCTGATGGCAGTGGTAACAAAGGACCTCTTTATTAACAGCACACCTTTATGTAAAGGTAGTGAGGGCTTAGACAACAGGTGAAGTTAGTGGTCCAAAAACGGTCAGGTGGTCAGAAACCTGTGAGTAAATACTGCTACAGCCGAGATGACACAATAGACAATATGGCAGCGTGCAGGTGGAAATGGACCAGTATATATACTGTATGGAGGACCAGGGATGTCACAGAAAAAGTAATGAAGCATTTCCTGAATTTCATATTTTAATAGGCATTAAAATACTTAAGATTAAAAAATGGATTTATAAAAACAGCATCAAACTCTCATTAAATAAACCATTTATAAGGACATTTATTAATTCATGAATTTGAAAAACTATTTCTCCTTTTAGCCTTTCTATGACACTGAGATTTCAGTGCTGGTAAAACCAGGCTAAACAATCTCAACTGACCATTGGATGTAACAAGCTCGCTGATTGGTTGGAGAGCTAACCAGTGGGTTTTACCCTACTTATTAGTGCTGCACAATTAAACAAAATATAATCGAAGCTGCAATATGGCCAAGTGCAATATCCAAATCACAGGACCAGAAATTTTCGTGATGAAGGTAAAATGTGTCACAACATTGTTGTGTATTGTTAGCACCATAATTGTGGCGCTACAAAGACGCCCTGGCCTACAAATCATATTCTCCAGACGTCAAGACCATGTTTGTTTGGTACAAGACCAACAAAAATCACATCATCATTTTAAAATATTTTTCAGTGAAAATGACATTCAAAAAAACAATCATTCCAACTGAAATATATGTGTGTGTATATATATATGTATATATATATATGCCAAAAATAACTGCAATATGAGTTTTGTTGCATATTGTGCAGCCCTATTATTGTATGGATTTATTAATTTGTAATTCTGTTTTATGCTTTACTGTATAATTATTACACTTGGTCCTCCATGATGTTCAGCATCGTATCCACTTAGCCAGTATGAGACAAGTCTTGTTGCATGTCACAATCAAAATTTTTATTTTCAGTGATTCTGATCTGAATCAGGACAAAAAGAATCAGATTCAAATCGAATCAAATAGTGAGATTACCAAAGATTCCCACCCCCATAATGAGCCTCCAGAGAGAGAGGGAGAGAGAGAGAGAGGCACAAAAGAAGAGCTGAGCAGAGGGAGAACTGAAGCTACTGACTCGCAGAAATGTGAGGCAGCGTGTATTCACTTAGTCAGACTGTGAATCGAGGTGACACTGATTGTGCTGGACGATACTGTCTTCCTTGTGAGCGATCATGCAGAATGCTGATGAGGCATAATCATTACTGAACATGTCAGTACAGTGGCTGTACTCAGAGCAGACAGTGCCTGTCTGAATCAGAAGTGAAGGCACAGCAGAAATGAAGCTTAAGCAGAAGACATTTTTCACCAGCTCTACAGGCAGGCTTCCTGTTCACATGTACGACCAGGGAAACACTACTTCAGCAACTTCAGCACGCCATTTATAACTTGTTGTGTACTCACAAAACAGGGCCTGAAAGAGACGTACGCCACTTCCCACATGCAAGTTTAGATCCATTAAAACAAACTTGATGGGAGAACGTGCTCACCTGTACTGAGATGCAGGTGGTGAACTGAAGCCAGATTATAGAAATTAAACTTCATATCACACATTACTTACAGATCCACTTCATCATAATCATCAAACCAGCAGGGTTATTTGAGCTTGTGCTAGTGACCCAGAACTTAATTCAAATTGAAATTCCAAGAGGCTTTATTGATTATATGACTGTAGTCTAATACACACTCCACACAAGACAGTATCAATAAGGAACAAGCATGTTTACAGGTATTAACAACAAAACATATTACAGTTCGCTTCCTAGTTTTGTACATTCTGTTAGAAAGTGGAACTCTGTCTCAGCTCTGTCTTCTTTGCATCCAAGCTGTTAGCATTAGCTAAGCTGTTAGCTGTTCTGTGTTTAATGTCAACATGGTCAGGTGATCTGCCATGGTGTAAACTAATATAGAATAATATCTATAATATTGTTTAAAATGGCGGCACGGTGGTGCAGTGGTTAGCGCTGGCGCCTCACAGCTAGAAGGTTCCGGGTTCGAGTCCCAGCTCTTTCTGTGTGGAGTCTGCATGTTCTCCCCGTGCCTGTGTGGGTTCTCTCCGGGTACTCCAGCTTCCTCCCACAGTCCAAAGACATGCAAATGGGGACTAGGCTGATTGGTTACTCCAAATTGACCATAGGTATGAATGTGACAGTGAATGGTTGTTTGTCTCTGTGTGTTTGCCCTGCGATGGACTGGCGACCTGTCCAGGGTGTACCCCGCCTCTCGCCCGAAAGGATTCTGGGATAGGCTCCAGCCCCCCCGCGACCCTACTAGAGGATAAGCGGTAGAAAATGAATGAATGAATGAATGAATATTGTTTAAAATATATAAACCAACCCAAATCAAATTAAGTTCTGCTCTGAGAGGCGAGGGCTGGGCTGTAGCTGTGCTGTCAGTCGTGGAGCCCCCGCAGCTGTTGAATTGTGAGGATGATCCAGGATGTGGCAGCTGGCAGGATAGTCTCATATCCAAAAGGTCCAAGGTCAACTTCACTGTGACATTGTAATGTTCTGCATAAACACTTGTGCTCATTATTCTACACTGTAACTCAGGAACACAAGAGGAAGTTGTGAACATGTTTCCTGCAACTTGACTGGTGAAGGCGGGAATTCACCTTTAGATATTTAGTATGTGATGTCATCAGCTGTGTACGTGTCTATAGCCTGATGCTTAACAAATACCAAGAGATGAGCTTTGGTGTGTCTGTACCTCCCCTGGTCGCTCCACACTCTGATGGTGCTACAAAGCGTTCAGAGCCTCCACCTCCATGTTTGACCACTGTGTTTGATTGTCCTATCACAACAGCTGCTGCAGCCATCACAGGAATAACATGTAGATCAATATTCATCAGGGATTTGATCATCTATGGTTGATTGAGCCTCACTAGTGTGTGCACACATTTTCAACTTGATTGTGATTAATAGAGGGAAATTTCATGGAGGTGTGTGAGTGCACAGGTTTATAAATCTGATTACTTTTGTTTAGTCTGGAACCTACACGGTTTTAAAGATGCATCATCGTTTTCAAATAACACAGCTTACTGGGAAACAGCACAGCTTTATTCTGGACACTTGTCTTTCCACAGCATTTCACAACAAGCCACAAGATTGTGAAAGTTGTAGTAAAGTGATAGTTCAGGTTATTTGAGGTGAGGCTGTGTGAGGTACTGATCTATAGTCAGTGTGTTACCTGCAGTAGATTCAGTTCAGAGAAGCAGCAGGAGCTCCAGCACAGAAGCAGAGTGATGAGCTGCTGTGGACAGGCTCAGCAGAGAAACATTTATTTTAGCCACTTAAAGAATACCAGTAAAAATACCAGTTATATCAATTGAAGTGTCATTTTCACACTTTATCTGCCGTCAAACAGACATTTACTTTGGAACTACAGTTTGTGAATTATTAAACTATTACTACGCACAAGCAAACCTACACGTGGCTCTAACTCAAGCAGCTGATACAGTGCATGCCATAGTAAAGGTCTATTTGAGACTGAAAATATTCAAAATAAAGCGACACTTCAACTAATATCAGTTTCTTTCTGTGGGAATTTCTTAAAGTAGCTAAAACATGTTTTTCTCCTGTCACTGCTATCACTTTCATATGACACATGAAGGGCTGGCGCTGATGGTATTGATGGTTCTGTTTAGTGAATCTGAATCCAGTATTGAAACTGCTTATCAAATCTGAATTCTAATTAGCTTTCAGAATTGGTAAGTAACTAAATTTGTAAAAAACTTAAACTCTTGGGGTTTTATTTTTGTGACAACCAGTGAATGCAGCGTCCTGACACAATCACTCTGTCTCTGATTTTGTCCAAAAGGTTAAAGTAGATTCTTGCAGAAAATGTGCTGTTATGGAAGAATGCTGAAAAGGGTAAATAAACTGATAGTTGTTGATATATATATAAAAAAGAAATTACATGTCAGTGTATGCATCTCACAGTAGCAGCTCAGTTCATTAAATCCCTGCAGCACCTGAAGGCAGCGGGCATGTGTGAGACAGATAAAGCTAACTGTGTTTACTGTGATCAGATCACATGTAAATGACAGCAGGTCTGTATGAAGTAGAGCTGCTGCACTAACATCAACCAGATAGTCGGGGTTGTACAAGTTCACTATTCACAAGGTTCAAAGTTCAGTTCACACAGATTCAACGAGTTCATGTTCGTTACTTCTGTGTACTACACCAAGCAAAAAACCATGGACCAGACTAAGACAGGGTTAGTGTTAGGTCATCAGCTCTCTGGTGTGAGACTAAATGATGTTCACGTTCTTCAGTTGTCCATCATTCACTGCACAGCAAACAGGTGGAAGTGTCCACACACACCTACACACCTACGTCTGGATGACGTAGATGATCTCCTGTCTGTGCGTCACTGTTTTTTTTACACATAATAATAATGATAGTGATAATAATACACTTTATTTATAAAGCACTTTTCATAGACGGGATGCAGCCCAAAGTGCTTTGACAAATATAGAAAGGGAAAGGAAGTTAAAAGGGACCTATTATGCTTTTTTGAGTTTTCCCCATCTTATAGTGTGTTATAGGTTTTTGGGCATGTAAAATGTCTCCAGTCACAAGGATCAAAGTTTACATCAAAGGGAGGAACTCTGTCAGGGTAAAACCCAATTTTCTTCCTTTGTATTGGGGATCCAGGCATTACTTCCTGGTCCTTTTGACATCAATACTTCTCTTGGTGCTGCCCACCTGCAAGCTGGACACCCCCTGCAAGCTTGGCACACCCCCACACAAGGCACAGCACATAACTACTTATAATGATGTCATGGTCTGCTATGGCAGACACCTTTTGTTAGTTTTGTTTGGACTTTTCGCACTTCCTGTTTTATTTTGTAATTGGGTTCCTTGTGTGTCAGTGTTTTTGCTTCCTGTCTCGGTCCTGTGTCTGTGTGGTGATTGTCTGCCCCGCCCTAATGTGTTTCACCTGTGTGCAATCACCTTGCCTCCTGTGTCTATATAGTCTTTGTGCTCCCCTTTGTCTGTGTCGGTTCGTCTGTTGATTTCTGGGTTTGTCCTCAGTCTGTTCATGTCTGCTTTACCTTCGGTCTGTTCATGTTGCCTGTTCCTGTTTCTTGTTTAAGTTCCTGTGTTTCCCTGTGCTTGTTTTTTAAGTTCTTTTGTTAAATAAACCTTTTGCACCATCTCCCAAGTGTTGGCTGCATTTTGGGTCCTACTTACCACAAGACCCTGACAAATGAAGAGTTTTCTTTAGTTTTGTAGCCATGCCAAAAAGACAGTGTTCTTAATAGCCTGGAGAAATCTACTTCATTTTTTCCAGTACAGATTCCGAAACTTCAGACACCATGAACAGTTAGACGCTTCATTTTCACAACAGTTATTTCTGTAATTCACACTTAATGTGGCTGAACAGGGGACTCAGGCTCACAGCCTGTCAGTCTGCATTGTTATTGTGGATTTGCGATGTTAACCACGTTACTGCGACCTGATCACATTAGCAAGAATGAACGTAGCAAAGATATAAATGCTTAAACGTTTGTCAGTAATAATGTCCTTGCAGACTGTCCAGCATCTTGATTTGCAGTGCTCTACATATTTCTACCTAATATTTTTTGGTAGGTTGTTCCACAGTTTAGGTGCGTAATAGCTGAAGGCCCCTTCCCCAGTTTTATTTTGGGGGACATGTGGCGCATTTAGAAGCCTTGTTGTGGAGGATGGATATTGGATGTGGAGGGACATTAACAGACAGACAGTCAGTGATGTAAGAAGGCAGCAGACCATTGAGAGCTTTGTATACAAGTAAAAGGACTTTAAAATCGATTCTAAAAGATACAGGGAGCCAATGTAGTGCAGCCAGTACAGGAGTAAGTTAAGTAGTCCGGCAGCAGAATCTGAATTAGCTGTAGTTTCTCAATTTACTTTCTCGGAAGACTAGTACAAAGAGCATTACAGTTGCCAATCTGCTTGAAACATGAGTATGAATGAGCTTCGCAGCATCTTGCATGACCGTGACTGAGTGCGACGGACTGCACCTTCAGTGTGTTTGAGTTAGCTTGTCGCTCTGATTCATTTCTGCCACATGAGCGTTGTCTGTCAGTAACACATCGATCATAATCACAACCAGTGAATCAGTGTAGTTATTGATGACATAGTCAGTTGGGTTGCTGCTCTTTATATCTGAGGGTCCATGTCATCAACACGACTGACGTGGAGGCGTTTCAGTGGAGCCAGCAGCATCTTCATGGAGGAGTCTGGTCCTGATGGATTCAGAAAGTCCAAATTTATCCAAAATAATAAGAAGCAAAATAATTCTTATTTGGAAACATCCAAGTGAAGAGAAGGATGAGGATGTTTTGTTTTTGTGTAACTTTAAAATCTGTCATGGAAGAAAAGTCTCATAACTTTGATAACTTCAAGACTGAGGATGACTCAGTGACATGGATATCATCTGATGTTTTCACTGGTTGGTGGCTGCATGTCTGTGTGTGTATTGTGTGTGTGTGTGTGTGTGTGTGTGTGTGTGTGTGTGTGTGTGTGTGTGTATGTGTGGGTGTTTGTGTGTGTGTGCAGTCCTCTATCTTACTAAGCCCTAAAAACAACAGCCGATCCTGGCCAATGGGCTGTGAGCTTTGCAGCCTGCCTCCTGATGATGTGCTGATGTGTGTGTTTTGATGGAGCACATTCTCCTTTTGAAAAGATCACTGGCTGGAGACACACACACACACACACACACACACACACACACACACACACACACACACACACACACACACACACACAGATCCAGCCAGTCCTGCTTGATGCTGACTCTCTTTTGCTTTTTCCTGATATCACTTAATTTCCCATGGATGTAAATCAGCAGTCTGTCAGTCTGTCTCACCTCACTACCCATCTGTGGTTCTCAGCTCTGAGCCCACTGGCTCCTACTGAAGCTCTAAATCAACACCTCATACATACAGTACTAATGTATACTTTCATTTCTAACACTGGAAATACTGCCTCCTCCACTCAGACTAGTTTCAGGTTACATCCCTGTTTATCCAGAGTCATAGAAAATATGAACCATTTTTGTCATAAATGCTATGAAGTCTTGAGTAACGGCTAAAAAGTATTTTGTGAGGTCACACTGAGCTTGACCTTCGACCTTTGACCACCAAAATCTAATCAGTTGTCCTAGAGTTCAAGTGAATGTTTGTACTAAATTTGCCCTTTAGGTGTTCTGGAGATATTGTGTTCACAAGGCCAAAATCATGTTATGTGAGGTCACCTTGACCTTTGACCTTTGACCACCAAAATGTAATTGTAATTTGCGTAATTCATAAGTCCAAGTGGACATTTGTGCCAAATTTGTTCTGTCAAGGCGTTACTGAGATATCGTCTCCACGAGAATGGGACGGACAGACAAGCTGAAAACAATATGGCTCTGGCTCTGACTGTCGCCGGCGCGGAGGAATAAAAACACTCAGTAATTCCTTTAAAAAACTATAGTGTGTGTTTTGGACAACCGTGAAGATTCATGGCACAGAGCCATCAGCTCCATGAAGCTTCCACACACAGACTTAATGTTTTTCTTTGCTGCTGGTTTGTGTCAGGCCGTCACTGTGACGCTCATCAGATGACTGGAAACTACATGTGGGATGAAGCCTCAGAGAAGGAGTTTCTGATCGGGACCAATCCTGACAGCCGGCTGTCTCTCTGGTGGGATGGATCAGAGCCGCTGTGGGTCACTCTGCAGAAGCTTGGAAAGAAGGTTTTCATGTACTACTGGCCTGGTGAGCGCACACATCACCACACACACTAACCTGAACACACATCAGCCTGTCTTCATGTATGGGAGGCATTTCTCAAACTGCAAACTACAGACACAGATGCAGCACTGACGCTGCTGCTCTGTGACTCCTGTTTTACACTGACAGCAGGTTCAACTGTGTTTACAAAAACAACAGTGACACTTTATTTGGATGGTCCACCTACAGAGAGTTTCCAGAGTGTTGCAACATTTCAAAAGGTTATTAGATGAGTTTGAACAATTCCACTGTTTCCTGCTAATGTTAACCATTACATGGTTTCCTCAACTGTTGAATATTTGCATAGAGGTGAGCGGTCTGACCAGAAGATCATATGAATATCTTTCTGGGTAGAATCACAATCCACCATCTGATTCATGAGTCTCCCCACAGATTTAGTTGAATTCATGTGATCACATGATTAGTCGTCAAAGTCACTTCAACTCCAGGCTAAAGGCCCAACTCGCACATCTCTGCATCCTCTCTCTGCTCTGATTTTATTCTGAAAGTCCTGACTGGAAGTTGTTATTCGTATCTTTTAGCCGCTTTGACGTTTCTTTTAGATGTTTGTCTGCTGCTACACCTCACCCACAATAAAGTCTTCTGTTTACAGAACTGTGTGGCAACCAATCACACGCCTTGCTTAGCTCATGTGGAGTATTGGTTTTGATAGTGCAGTTATTTGTTTATTTATTTATTTATTATATCTATTTATAAAGTTCATTTGCTGCCCCAGCTCGTCCCGCCTCTTCTTTCCCTGCCTGCAGGCAGGTCTCTGGACTGCAGCTGGTGACAGAGGTTCTTGTTCTGCTTGGGTGGAGAACTGGTGCATGTGCTGCTACGACAAACTGACAGAGGCTGCAGAGCAGAACAAGGACTGCTGTCTACAGGCTAGCTGTTTAACAGTTAACAGTGGACTGGTTAGCAGAGACTGAACTTTTACAATTAAATATAGAAATTTTTAATGAGCAACCACCTTATACTTCAAAACGTTTATTACTGCACACAACTAACAAATACTGACACAACAACAACACAACAAACACTCACTACACAATCAATGACAGTGAAAGAATAGATGTGTGTGAGACTGGAAGGTGACACTGAAAATATCCAACAGGTGAACAAACCAACATGCAGCTTCTACTGGAAGCAGCTGGTAAAGGTGGTGGTGGTAAATTTAGAAGAGAAGCCAACTGTGATTCCTGAATTCACCCACTGAGCAGAAAAGTGTTTCTGTGGAACAGCTGATTGAGGGAGAAGAGGATAATGATTATGATGATGATGATGATGATGATGATGATGATGATGATGATGATGATGATGATGAAGCAGCAGAGGTGAAGATGAAGATGTGTTTGAGATAAGTGGAGCATCATGCAGACAGAATGGGACGCCTACAGCATCAGTTACTAAGCTGAACTCCAGGAATGCTCTTGTACAGATACATATCTGTGGGTGGCTCATTCTCCTGGGGGGGCGGTGTCAAACCTACATCCCCTTTGAACATGATGGCCAGTAGAGGCCAGATGTTTAATGATGTTACTTTGAAGACACGTTTCTTAATAACGGTATTTAATTATAAAATAATTACAATGAATAAAAATCTGGCCTCCTGATGTTCAGGTGACTTTAAGGAGACCAGACACCAGGGACCAGATGCATAAATAGGGATGGGTACAGAGCTCGAGACTGTTCCCCAAAATCAGGGGTTTACCTTAATTGCGACCACGCCATCTGGTGGCGTTAGTGAGTAATGTCATGTTTTGGCACCTACACATATTTTAGGACAAACTTTTACAGATCTAATAAAGAGTTCACTTACTTCTTTTTCTTGTCACTCTAACTTCAAGGCCTGTGAGTTACTGTATGCAATGTTAATTATCCAAAGAACCGTCTGTAAATGATGTAGTAATTTTATATGTGTGTGTGTGTGTGTGTGTGTGTCAGGCTGCGAGGTGGAGATTCTGGGTGTCCGTCCATTTTTCTGTGAAGAATACGTCTACAACCCATCGGAGAAAAACCTGACAGACTCGATGGAGAACGCTCTCAGCGTCCTGAGGTAACGACACAGTGACCTGCACCTGTCACATCTTTCTTTTAGCCTCTACCTGTAGAGGAGCTTGAAGAGCTCCAGATGACATTGCACTGTCATGAAGGTAAAAATTCTGATTTGAACTGGAAAATCCCACAGTCATAAATGACCAACAGCATAAAGGCACACGTTATTAAACCAATAGCAAGCCACAGTGCAACCAGAACTTCCTGGTTCTTTTCCAGAACTAATGAAACCACATTCAGAATCCCACTGACATTTGTTACTCTGCTAATCATAATCGATCCAGCCTCTTACTCAACATGATGTTCTGTGGCTAACTTTTAGATTCGGACAATATGTCCCGTTGGAATCATAAGGTTTTGTGTTCAGAGTGGTTTTGAGATACTGAGCTTCAAAGTTTTTGCATTCCAAATAGCAAAAATGATATGTGGAACAGGTCTCTTTCATACATTAAAATGACAGACACCCTAATGGTATTCTACACATACAATATCAAAATCCTATCAAATTTGTAAATGGTTTTTTTTGGAACAGGTCAAATGCAGATAGAACCTTGTGATCCTGAGAACTTACTTTCCGTTTGAAATGATAAGGTTCAATATATCAAAACATGAAAACAAGCAATGATTTTCAGTTTACTCATAATTTGTTTGAAACATTCCATTAGTGTTGTTACAGAGTGTCTACATGTATCAGAAAGTTAAATTGAATGTGTTCTATTCTCTTCTATTTTTTTTTTTTGTTTTATGATGAATAATTTTTTCTTATTCAAAAATAGGATTACAGCTTGTGTATAAAGGTCAGTGGTAAATATTTTGCCCAGTGCAGAGGCTAATTAGATCTAGGAACCATTAGTTTAAGTTTCCTTTAGGTTAGATAGCAAGTAAGTGTAGCAGGTCAGTGTAAAGGCAGCATTAGGTTTTGTTTGTCTTATTTTGGGGGAAAAAAAGAAAAAAAGGTGGAATGGAAAGGTGAATGAATGAATGTGAAGATGCTATGGAGACTATTTAATTACCTTTAAAGGTGCAATGTGTAAGATCTGACCAGCTCAGGCCAGAATGTTAGAATGTTCAAACAATGAACTAACACTATCAATAGATAGATAGATAGATACTTTACCTCTCTGTTCCGCAGCACAGTGAGATGAGACGTTTACTGCACCTGTAGCTGCTTCTCTGTCCGGCCAGAATGTTGTGGAGAGGATGGCTGGTATTGTCCAAGATGGCCTCCATCTCCTGCCAAGCACAGACCCGGCCTTTTTGACCAGCTTGTCCAGTCTCTTTGTGTTCATGTCAGACATGCTGCTGCCCCAGAAGACTGCAGCATAAAAAAAATTGTGTGTGCATGTGAAGCCACAGTGATAATGTCATGACCAAGACTTCCATCTACTGTATTTTATAGATATCTACTGAAATGAGCATGCTAACCAACTAGCTGCATCCCGCACTGTGTTGTAATACCACTTTATGACACTAGATGCTGTGTGAGTCAGTGAAGCGTCTGGTCTGCCCTCAGTCCCACGAAGAAGAACAGCTTCCTCCACGACTTGAAGTTACGCTACAGCTCCAAACTAAAAAAAAAAAAATCTCCTGACTAGCATCACAGAAACACAGAAATGGCTGAAGCGCATAGAAAGTGATCTTTATCTCCATCTCCAAGAACCGCTCCGACAAGAAACCACGTTCAATGGCAAAGTAAAGAAGAAACACGAGTAAATCTTCCCAGCACTGGAGACAGCTCTGGGTAAAGAGATGCAGTTTGATGCCGAGCTGCAACTTTTCTGTTAGACAGGTGAGTAACATCTAATGTTGGTCTATAGAAAAAATTATCATCAGTGCAAATGACACACCATACTGACAAACACTTCAAGTGGCACAAATGTATGATTGATGATGTCGACAGATGTAGTGATTTAGTAGAGTTTAGCCTGTTCCTGCGGCTGTTGTCCAGCTAGATGCATCAGTAACTTTTCTTTTACAAGTAAGACAAAGAGACTGTTTGATCCAGAACCAGCGGGTTCAGGATCCACTGCCTAATACTGTATTTATTTTAGCATATTCATATCTATCCTTACTAATTATTATACACACACAGCAGACCTAACATGTTTGAATATAAAGAACTTGTATGATCTAAACTAATTGTCCTATCACATGTTTGTCTGTATCAGGACCAGAATTCCAGTCCAGTCCTCCCCAGTGATGGACCAGCACCTGCCTTTTCTTCTGCATCTGGCCTCATCAACCATCAACAACCACATTACAGTAACACCTTGGAGTATTATCCCTGCACAGAACACATATTGTCTGTACTGTGATCTTTTGCACATCCTGCTCAGCAGGAGTTTTGTCAACACTTTTGTACATAGTTTTTTTCATAGTTTTATTTTTTTTTAATATGTGTATCTATGTGTGTTTATCTTTTTGACTGGTGCAGTATTTATTGTTATTTCCTGTTAATATGTTTATTGGATACTGCATCAAACACCAAGCCAAATATCTTGTAAGTAAAAACCTACCTGGCAATAAACCTTATACTCTTCTGTCTTTGTGATGATGTCATCATCCCTTCCTCATGCTGCTGTCGCCTGACGCCCATGTGTCATGCAGTATCCCCTTGCCTTCATATTTGTATAGGTAAATAAAAACATACTGTTTGTACTACAAGTACTCATAATTTGTTTCAGTGCTATCAACAGTTTTAACTATCAACAATAAATGCACATATCAATAATAAACAACGACATGATTAAGTGAACAGGGGCGAAGAGGTGAAATGCTGCCACCCATGGAGGTGGAGCAAGTAGCACGATCTTACACATTAAACCTTTAAGGCATTAGCTGGATAATGTGCTAGTGTGCTCACAGTGAAAATAAACTCCTCAGCAAGATCTAAAACAACAAAAAAGATGAACTTGCCCTGCATCTGTACTGCTGTCCTTTTTCTTATAAACCTTGTGTTACAGGACGTTCATCTCCACTGAGCTTTCTGAGGTGACCTGACAGAGAGGCAGGCCCTGATTGGTTGCCTTGTGTGCATTCTAAGTGCTGATTTGCTCAGAAGTAAAACCTTATAAAGTTCAAGTTTGGAGATATGAGGTCTAAAAATGCATAAAAGTTAAAAACCTCACATGACCACACATAATGTTAATAGGTTGTAACAGAATAAAAATATGTGAATAACTCAATTTTGACCATAATGTCAGATAGAACCTTTTAATTCCAAGGGGACGAATAGTTTTTAGCTAATGTCACTGTTTTCTATTTATTTAGTTATTAGCCTTTACCAAACACCATTTCCCATCAGCCCAACATCATGTGTGAGATAAGGGGTCACGGTTAGTTCACAGTCTGTAATAACAGTTGGACAGTGGAGTGTGTGTGGTTAGAGTGTTTGTAGAAAACAGATTACAAATGGTGACAGAAGAGAGCGGAGTGAGTTTTATAGATATAGAAGAAACCATGTTAGACTCACGTGGTCACGCTTGTAGTTTTGTCACGTGAGCTGTAGTTTTTTCTGTGCTCACAAAGTAATCCTTTAACTTATTAATCAGACAGTTTCCCTTTAATAGCTCTCTGCAGTGGAGCTGATTTGTTTCTTAAACAGTAGCTAGAGAAACAGAGCGGAGCCTGGACGTGACAACACGACTTTCTCTCTGTGTAAGACAGAGTATGGCTTTGATGAGAAAATCAATATAACTGAAAAAAGTGAAAATAACTGCATGTTTTGATGAATGTTGAATTTAATCAGATTTCATTTTATCAGATAATGTTACTGTTGACATGTTAAATGATTTTGATTGTGTGTGTGTGTGTGTGTGTGTGTGTGTGTGTGTGTGTGTGTGTGTGTGTGCGCACGCGTGTCTGAGTGTGTAGGTCAGGCAAAGCAGACATGGCAGCTATATATTATGAGAAAATAGATGTGGAAGGCCATCACTTCGGTCCAGACTCTCATCAGGTCAGATCAGCTGTGAAACAACTGGATCATGCCATGCAGACACTCAACAGCAAAATCAAAGTTAGTAATATCTCTGCTGTTGTTATCACAGTTACATCTACCACTTCTGCACTTCTCCAATCATTCAGTTTGTTTTCATCTGTTTCTGCTGCCGTTTATATTCCTGCAGGAGAAGAACATGGCGAACCAGCTGAACGTTGTGCTATTTTCAGACCACGGCATGACAAAGATCCAGTGGATGGAGAAGGTCATAGAGTTGGACAAGTTCATCAACATGTCGGACATCGTCAAGATGATGGACAGAGGACCAGTTGTTAGTCTATGGCCAAAAGAAACCAAGTACCAACAGGTGAGACCAGGATCTTTCTTTTCTGCTCCGCCATCTTTGTGAATAAGAAGTCAGTGATCACAAAATGATTCATGGAGAAATTGATAAGGTGCTTAGATATAGTAAACACAGCTGAAGGTCCAGGTTGAGGAATACTTCAACTATATGATAACTTGTCCTGTCTCCTGTTCATTTTTTTTAATGTAACAAACAACAACAACCAAGAAAAAGAAGAAAAAAAAGAAGAAAAATACATATACACATATACATACATACATAAACATTGATGATTCTTCCAAAGAAGTAAGTCAGCAAGGAGGTCCACTTCTTGAAGCCATTTTGAATCAAGTATCTGAGTTTCTGAGACTCCTCTCTGACATATTCTGGAGGATACTGAAAGGCAAAGCAACAGATTAGTTTCTGAAGAAATTGTTGGCTTCTGGAATAGCTGAAGCTAAACTGCGTTGCTGTATGAAGGAGCAGTTGAAGTCGTATCAAGAGTGGGAAAATGGGGAGGGGAAGGAATGAAAAATGTAAACTGTAGTGTAAGCAGTGAGAGAAGATTAAACGGGAGTCGTATTGTGTAGCTGAGTTGAAGTACAGAGACTGGGGGGGTCCTCTGTGTCACCAGTGACTTTTTTAAATTGTGAGGGAGGAACTAGAGGAGGTTTGACATGTGCAGGTGTCTGACCAAGCAGCAAGAGTCATGCTGTATTAAAATGATTCCATTAACACTGCTGCTGCTGTGTGTGTGTGTGTGTGTGTGTGTGTGTGTGATGCCAGGTGTATGCCATGCTGTCTCGGGTCCCTAACATGCGTGTGTATGGGAGACAGGAGATCCCTCAACGTTTCCATTACAAAGGAGGGAAGTTTGTTTCACCCCTGACGCTGGTGGCTGACCCGGGCTGGTTTATCATCGAGGTAACAAATCATATATCACTTGTATCGCCACATTGACCAGGACAGTCTATATGATTGTCGTACGTAGAGCATTGAACGAGTGAGTGAGCAAGAGAGAGTGAAGGATTGATTTGTGTTTTTTAGCCCTAAGGTTATGACACAACACCATAAAGCTCAGATTATCCTACCACATGCATTACAAGCTACAATAATTATTATATACTATATTGAATATCCCAGAGAAACGTGCAGTAAAAGTAAAAGTCGACATGAAGCAACAATTCCTTCATTTAGCATCATCATCATAAGAACATGTTGCCTAACTAACTACTAAAGACAGTAATAACAATACACAGCATCAAAACCAAACCAAGCTGCTACAATAAACAATCAAGAAGCTCATGAGACAGTAAAATGAAATAGTATTCCTGCCTGTTTGAAGTTCATTCTGTGTCTGAACGTTACATCAAACTCTTACAGAACGGCCTCCACATCACTTCCAATATCATGATGGATGTTCATCAGTGCTCCATGTCTGCAGTGTCAACACTGGGCATCAAAGCACCAAACTCCTCCTTTATCTCCTGCTCTCCTCTTCAATCTACACTCATAATGTTAAGAAATATGACAGGATCTGCTGTGGTCACAGTTTATTTTCAGGATAGGATGTTAAAAAATAAACAAACTAATTTTTAAAAAATGTACACACAGTGCTTACAGGATTATGGCTGCTTGTGTCACTGATATACAGCAGTTTGTCAGCAAAGACAGTGAAGAAGAAGACTGGTAGCTTGTAAACATGGATGTAAAAAATGCAGGATTTAAAATACGTCCAGTATTGTCTTTGCAAATGTTTTCATGAGGACATAAATTTCATTTATTCAATACATTTCTCAGAGCTCAGACATTCACACTGAGATCATTACACTCATGTTGGTGAGTGTTGGTAATGGTTCATCTGAATCACATGTGCACCACAAAATCCATAAATGCTCACCTAATACTTTGTTCTATCTTTTGTTAAATCTGCTGTGTGTGTGTGTGTGTGTGTGTGTGTGTGTGTGTGTGTGTGTGTGTGTGTGTGTGGTTCAATCCAGAACAAGGCGAGCCTCCCGTACTGGAAAAATGACTCTGGGGCGCCCTCAGCTTGGCAGAACGGCTGGCATGGTTACGACAACGAGTTCCTTGACATGAGAGGCTTTTTCTTGGCAACAGGACCTGGTAACAAACACATCATATTTGTGCATGAAGTGCAATCTGGGTAATTTATTTACGCCTGTGATCTGTCAAGCAAGCAACACTTTGCGTAACAGAGTCTCTCAGCAGCCACACTGTGTCTGTACTGTGCCAGTGAAGTGTGCAGGAGAAATGATGTGTGTTGCTGCTCTGTCAGTCTCTTGTTTTTAGTGAAGTTAAATATTGTAAATTGTAATATCAGGATGTTATTAGATCTGATTATGTTTACTTAATTTCATCCAGACTTCAAGCGCAATCTACGAGCGGCTCCAATTCGAGCGGTGGACGTGTATAACGTGATGTGCTGGACACTGGGAGTGAAACCTTTGCCCAATAACGGCTCCTGGTCTCGGGTTGAGTACATCCTGAATGGCTCTGATGGTCCTCCCCAGTCCACAGCCCTCTGGACCTGCTGCATGGGTTTGTTAGGAATACTGCTGGCACTATGGGATTAAAAGATATAACAGCTCAGCGCTTGTGGCATCTGACAGTAGAGAGAAATGATGTAGAAGGAGTTACAACATTAAAATGTGTAGAGGTGAATGCATGTGAAAAGAGGGGAGAAGACATGACACATTTTCTCTTCCTTGTCCACTTCTGATCAGAATGAGTTCACGTCTGAGTACATTTACATTTTATGGTAAATTTAATAAATTCACAATTTGTGAAATCTAACAAATTGTTAAATTTGACATTTGCCTGTAAATTTTCTCTGTTTCAGCCGAGTTGATCAAATCAATTCAATTCTGTTTTATTTGTATAGCACCAAATCATAACATGCATCATCTCAAGGCACTTTACAGGGTAAGGTCAAGACCTTACATGATAACCATTCATTGTCATAGTAAAGCATGAAAAGTTATATATACAGTATACCAGCAGGACTCTCGCTTGTTTACATGTAATTATTTCTAAGTTACATACAGTACTTATGTCCAGGAAACTTTCTAGGAAATTATACAGAACAATTATAGTGAAAATCGAGCATTACTGATTTCTGGGTGTGTGTATGAATCATGAATGAATGAGTCATTTTGGAAATCACAGCAAAGCATTTTGAAACTGTTGGACTTCATGCAGTAAAGGATGCTGATTTTGCCTTATTTTCATATGTTGGAATTTGTATTACAGGGAATGATATAAGCTATACTTTTTTAAATTGGTAAAGCACAACTATGTGTAGGAGATGTTTTGAAGCCCTAATTTCTTTTCTTCCTTTTTTTATGCTCGGGCTCTTTTAAAATGTTGTTACTTCAGTCTGTAGAGGGTATGGTTATAACTGAGATATTGTTTTGATCTGATTTTGAATTCAGCTGCTCATGTCTCTGTGTCTGATCTGTAAGACCCTGTATGACATATGGTTTGTCAAATGTGCTGTATGAATAAATGTGCTTTGATTTGGAAACAGTTAAGTTTGATTCATTTTCAGTCCTTTCAGTTACATTTTAGTCAGTTAACTATTGCTAGTTTTTATCAAGCATCAACCTCCAAGGCTGAAAAATGAAGCATCAATACTAAAGAACCAAAAACTGCAGTTTCTCTAACGAACACTAGAGTCTGGCTCCAACAGTGAATCAAAACCATAGACTATAAAAGATAATATAAAGTAGATAAAAGAATAAGAAAATAAATGTATAAATATAAACAGGAATGAATAAAAGAATAAACTTTAAAAAAAATGGAAATATAAAGTGAAATAAATAAAACAATTTAAAAAATGCTTTAACCTATTGCTTTTGCCTATTGCTTTTACTGTATTGTTTTTGTTTCAGCATATTGTTTTACTTTTATCATATTTTTGCTTTTACCTATTGCTTTCACTGTATTGCTTTTGGTTTTATTTAGTTTTTATTTTCCCACATTGCTTTTGCTTTTTCTATTTGAAGGTGAGGGTCTGCCTGCAGACAGGCAGGCTACAATACTTGCAGTTACGCCCACTTCATGTTACATCATACAGCTGTGCCTCTGACTAGCTGTAGCTGAGGTGTTGGACTGCTGAATAAGTTTTAAAAACACACCAACCAGAGTCTCTCACTCGGAGGCTCCGGTACTAACAAGAGCACCGACCTGCAGCAGCTAGCTTGCTGGGCCAGCCTGCTGAATACATTTTAAAAACACACATTTACCAACCAGAGCATCTCACTCCAAGGCTCCGATGCTAATAGGAGCACCAAGCTGTGGATGAGATGCAATGGATCCGTTTACCAGCAGTCTGCACGGCGGCTAGCAGCTCACTCTCAGTCTTAGCAGAGTGGCTCTCTAACAGTTGGCAAAAGTGAGGGGACGTCAGGGCAGCCCTGCACAGACTGCTGCCCCTGCGGCCCTCTCCTTCGAATAGAAAAAGCAAAAGCAATGTGGGAAAAGCAAAACAACAGGTGAAAGCATTTTTTATTGTTTTATTTATTTTTCTTTATATTTCCAAAATTTTTCACTAATTAATTAATTCTTTCATTCATTCCTATCAGCTCAGCCGGTATGGGATGTTTAACTCCATATCTGGTAAACTTTAAAGCCAGGAGTTCTTCCTTTGTGTACGTTATTTTCTCCATCATCAGACGAAACAACGACGTAGAATAAAAAACATCAATCGATATATACAATATACAATACGATATATATACAATCCATGAATATATACAAATATATTACAAAAAAATACGAGCTATGCAGACTTTCTGCCACTTATTGCCAGCGCATCATTTGAATCACTATGATAGTAATCAATAGTATGATAGGTATGAGCTATGAAGGATAAGCTCAGGAAGGTGGAGATTCATGACATCACACTCATAACATTGAGGAATATACCTAATGGACAGAGCAGAAATGTCTTCATTGACTTTATTAGACAGACAGGGTTATGGAATAGAATTTAATCTGATCCACAATCCAGAGCAGAAGGTGGCGGTAATACACCTCTTATGCTGGTTGCCAACCGATGTTAAAAAAAAAAGAAGAAGAAGCCACACCTTTGGCTCCACCAGGAAGGGACCTCCCAACAACCACTGTACCTCAACACAAAGAAACAAATGATTAATACAACAGAAAATTGCCCATGTAACCCCACAGTGTTAAAATGTGTGCACTCTATATAAAACAATGTTAGGTTAAAGTAAATAAACTGATTCTGAACCAATCCAAGTGTGTGGTTAATGTTAAGTTGATGATATTGTTTGGGTGTGGTTGACTGCAAATCAAAAGAACCTGTGTTGATAACTAATGAGGTGAAATAAGATTGAAATGTTATTACCCTGTGTGGTTCTCCTGAGTGGGTTTGGTCATCACATTTACACTCAACTGTGAAGATGGTGTCAAGTCACTCTGTCTACAATCTCACACAGGGAGGGGGCTGGGGGTGGGTTGGAACAGATAGGCACCCCCACAGACACCACCCCCAGAATGGGGGCACTAGTGCAGATCACATACTGCTTTGTCTGAATGTATCCATTGACAACACAGCACAATCTGCTGCCATCACTCTGTTACTCTACAGTTCAGTGATATTTCCACATATTCATAGAGAAGGTCTTTGACTCTTACACTGTTCCTCTCATATGGAACCTGTACAGCTGCTTCATCGTAAGGTGGTGTGGCCTCAACATGTGGCAGAGTGTCGATGTACTGAAAGGTTCAGTCTAGAAAGTGACGACCTGCTCTCCAGTCTCAATGTCCATGGATGGATGCTACTCTGTAGCGACTGAGGTTGGGCTGGACTCGGCTCAGCCTCCCTCAGGTCAGTGTCAGGCCATGATTTATGACATGGTCCACCAAAGTGGCCCTGATGTCATCTGAAATATGTGGCTGTCTATTGCCAGGTCTTCTTTGTTCTTGTCTTCATCCTCCACCTCCTCTTCTTTGAAACACTGCTTCCATGTTTCAAAGTTCTCACAGAAGCTCACCTGAGGTCTCTCTGTAGCTCTAAGGCTCAGACTGAGCGCTGTTTCAAGTGTTTTTAGGTGTGTTTGTGTTTGGTGCAAAATTCAGGTGTGTTTTGCACTTTGAAAAAGAAGTGTTTTCCCAGTGATTGTAAGATTTAAGTTTTGGACAAAGTGTCTAATGTAAGAAAAAGTGTGTACTGTTTTTGCAAGTGTGTGTGTGTAGAACTGAAGTGTAAAGTAGATGTGTGATAAATGTGTTTGTACTTTTTGGTTCCTTTGTTTAAGGCATGGTTAACATTAGGGTTCTGATGCTCTGGTCTAAGCATTCACTTTTAGTGTGTAAGCAATCACAAAAAACTGTAATAGAAGTGTGTGTGGAGTTTTGACACAATGAACCAAATTGTGCAAAAAGTGTGTAAGCAATCGCAAAAAACTAACAAAAGAGATCACCTATATGGAGGCGCCACATCATATAAGACATCCAAGACCTCTCAGCTTGGTGGTCAAATCAATAGAAATGTCAGTCAGGACGTTACATTTCCCGAAAGATGAGTATCTGTAACCTAAATAGTAAGCCTGAACTCCTTAACATCTGAAAATGGACTACACTAACTGTTGTTTGCTGAATCCTGCCAGGTCAAGATGGACCAGTTTCCTTGCCTTGAGAGAAAGGGGTGTTCCCAATCAGAACTTAGCAAAGATGGCTGAGGACAATTTAGGATAACCACAAGAAGCTTGTGCTGTAAAAACTGGACCAGACTCAGTGAATAACTCCCTAAGCCCTATGATAACTATTAATTCAGCTACACAGACTAATGAGCAGTGATAACTAACATGTCTTTGGGGTCATCAGGTGGGAACCTCCTTTCACCAGTGTTTCGTCTAGTTGGTCCCACGACACCTCCAGGAGGCTAGACAGTGATCACTGGCGTCCCAGAGTCACTCCCCTAATGCCAGCCATCACTGCTCCTCACACCACAACTATTTTCTCCTTTACCTTGCCTATGCTACCACACACAACATTATCAACTAGGACAAAACACACCAGCAGATTCAGCAAACAAACTCCCCTAACCAGTTGGAGAAAATGGCGGCCATTTTGAATGAGGGAGGTAGAGTCAGGGAGAGGTGCCTGTTTGGGCTAGCTCTCCCCCGCCGGGTTAGGCTGTGCTCTACCTCCCCCTACTCCCCCACTCTCCAACAACTCACCTAAAACAAACAAACTCGCCTAGACAGTCAGAGACACACTACAGACCAATTCAGAGCAATACAAACAAACCAACTCACCTGAACTAACCGCATGGTCTCAAAGAGGCTCACACAGGCCACACCCTCCACTTAAAAACACTTCCTCTTCCTGGATTTTCTTCCTTGCTTCTCCTAAGAGTCTGTCTATCCTAAGTGCTCCCCCTGCTGGGCCCCCAGCTACCATTACTTCTTCTAATCCAAATCCACTGACTGGATCTTGCTGCCTCATCTGACATGTCTTTTACTATTTTCCTCACACTCTGTCCACTTGCTCCTAGCTCCCTTACCAAAGAGACAACAGACCTTGCTACAAATCCTCTACATCCTACTTCTACTGGACAAATCCTAACTTTCCATCCTCGCTGCTCTGCTTCTGCCCCTAACTCTGCATACCTGAGCTTTTTCCTTTCATATGCTTCTTCAACTGAAGCCTCCCATGGAACAGTCAGCTCTATGAAATATACTTTCATTCTACTCCTAGACCACAAGACTATGTCAGGCCTTAACTTTGTACTGGCTATTTCCTGGGGAACAACAAGCTTTCCTCCTAAATCTACCTGCATTTCCCAATCACAAGCATCCTCTAAGCTGCCTTGCCTCCTTGCTGTCTTACCAACTTTCTCTCCCTCTTGAACAAACTTTATTGCAACTCTCTTTGTTTTAGACCCTCCTAAATTTGCCTGCCTCCGTAGGTCTTCTATTCCTGCAGCTAAGCTTTTTAAAACCTGGTTATGTCGCCACGTGTACCGGCCTTGCGACAGACTAACCTTACAGCCTGACAAAATGTGCTTTAGAGTTGCCGTACCTGAACACAATGCACATAGCGGGTCTCCATTTACCCAGAGTTTTAGGTTCTGGGGAGTTGGCAATACATCATATGTTGCCCCTATCAAGAATCTAATGCTACTTTCCTCCATACTCCACAGCTCTTTCCAGCTAAGCTTTTTCTTATCTACACCTTCCCAATTTAACCACTGTCCCTGCTTAGCCTGAGCCACTGCCTTTGCACCCCTTAATATCTCCTCCTGTCTACGAACCTGTTCCACCACTAGCTTTCTCTTTTCCTTGGGACCTGCTCTACTCCACACCGGTTTGCCTGGGCCAAGCCCCAAGCCTCCCCGGCCTATTTGGACATTACCCACAATCTCTGTATGCCTGAGCGTTGCTTCTGCCTCCTGCACTGCCATTCTTGGATTCCACTTTCTCCCCTTGATTGGGTTTGGAACCACCTTACTGACTACCACATCTTTACTCCCAGATAACAGGAGCTCTGTCCTAACCTTAGTACATTTAAACTCCTCCACCAGACTAGTGACTGGGAGCTGAAGTATGCCTTTCCCATACAGTGCCACCGTACTTAAGCATCTAGGAACACCTAGCCACTTCCTAATGTAAAAGCTAACTAATCTTTCCATTTTTTCTGCAGCAGATAATGGAATCTCATAAACAGACATTGGCCACATCAGTCTGGGAAATAATCCGAACTGCAAACACCACAACTTCAATTTTCCTGGAAGCCCTGATTTATCTATTCTATCCAGTCCCTCGGCAACATCTTTCCGAAACTGCACTACCTGTTCTCCGTCCTTCAAGTCTGCCTTGTACCACCTACCTAGACTCTTTACTGATTTTTCCCTAATTATTGGAATTTCCTCTTCGTCTATTACAAACTTCCTATCACTTAGCTTCCCTCTACTTAATGAGATACTTCTAGACTTACTAGGCTTAATTTTCATACTAGCCCACTTTAAGTTTTTATTAAGTCTCTCAAGTACTCTTTTCATACATGGCACCGTTGTAGTTATCAACGTCATGTCATCCATGTAGGCCCTAATTGGTGTAAGGCGCATCCCATCCTGCCGCCTCTCTCCACCTACAACCCACTTAGAAGCCCTAATGATTACCTCCATCGCCATTGTGAATGCCAATGGAGAAATCGTGCACCCTGCCATAATGCCTATTTCTAGCCTCTGCCACCCTGTCGTAAAGCCTGCTGTACTTACGCATAGTTTAATGTCTTGGAAATACGACCTTACTAAATTAACCACTACTCCAGGCACTCTAAAATAATCAAACGCCTCCCAAATAAGGCTATGTGGCACTGAACCAAACGCATTTGCTAGATCCAAAAATATGACATGCAAGTCTCTTTTCTCTGTCTTGGCTGCCTGAATCTGATGCCAAATCATGCTAGTGTGCTCTATACACCCTGCGAAACCTGGTATTCCTGCCTTCTGTACTGCAGTATCTATTAGGCTATTCCTTTCTAAATAACTAGCTAATCTCCGTGCGACTATGCTAAAGAAGATCTTCCCCTCCACATTAAGTAGCGAGATCATGCGAAACTGACTCAGGTCTGAGGATTCCTTCTCCTTAGGAATAAAAACACCTCCTGCCCTACGCCATGCTCTAGGAATAACCTGTTTCTCCCAAACTATTCTTAATTGCCTCCACAAAAACTTTAGGATATCAGGTGCGCTTTTATAAACCCGGTAGGGGACTCCATTTGGCCCTGGGGCCGAAGAAGCCTTTGCACGCCTGACTACCTCCTCAACCTCCTTCCACCTGGGTGGTCTAACATCCATCTCATGAACTATCTGTCCTAATGGTGGCATGTCAGGTGGGAGGCCTACTACTTTATTCTGCTCCAAGTCTGAATACGTGTTTCTTAAATACTTTTGCACTTCTAACTTTGTTGCTTTAAGCTGCCCTCCCTTTTCCTGGTTAAACAATCCTTTAACAAACTTGAAGGGGTCCCTGTAAAACGCTGTCCTTACATATTCTTTCTTCTTTCTCTTTTTCCTAAGATATTCAGCCCTTCTAAGTACTGCTAGCCTGCCTCTCAAATCTTCTTGCAACACGTCGATTCCCCCCCTCTCTTCCTCTGTTGCCCTTTTCCACTGCTTTCTTAATTGTCTTCTTTCCTTAACTAATTTCTCCATTTCCCTTTGTCGTCTAGACTTAACTAGCTGTACTCTTTCAACTCTCTTTCTGTCTTGCACCCCAAATCTTTCTGCACCATAAGAGTAGATTATATCTCCCATCTTCTCTAGTCTATCGCTTGCATTTCCTCCTAGTCTGCTTAAAATTAATGACAAATCTCTATTGACTGACTCCCATTCTTTCTTGCTATTTGCCCTCGGCCATTTAACTCTAGTTTTCTGCTCCATATTTCTCTCTCTGACTGGCCTATTCACCTCAGTCTCAGCTGCATCCCCTCTTGTCGTCTCCTCTTCCCCCTCTGTAGCTGTGTTGTTGATATCCTTCGAACTGTGGCTTTCTACCTGTCGCTGGACTTCATCCGACTTATTCGATTGACTTCTTAGAAAGTATCGATCGATGCGGCCACACTGCCTTTCCTTTGCAACACATCTCTTTCTTCCTTGATGCATTCTAAGGCCTCTAACTGATACTGTTACTTTCTGCCATCCACAAGGACAAATCTGGAGCTTGTTTCCCTCTAATCTAACATTTTTATTCTCTCCAGCTACGCTCATGTCACCCTGAGAACTACTCTGCCCAGTTCTAATCCTAGAGAATAGGTCCGTGCCCCTATCCTTCACTGAGTCGCATATCCGAGTCATAGTCATGTCCATTCCAGTGTCTGTTGCCGTGTAGTCTGCCTGTGGGTCATCTTCCACCCCTGCTCTCGCTGACCCTTGGGGTATTTTCCTTATAACTGACGTAGCTTATGCTGGCTGTGACAAAGATGCTAGGCCTCGCCACTGCTACCATGGATTGCTAGCCCATGGCAGCACCCTTGGGGTCTTTGCCTCCTGTCAGCTGTCTATCCAGGCTGTCACATGGTCTTTCCCTTGTTGTCAGCTGCCCTATTCACAGCAGTCACTAGCTAGGCTAGCTTTGAATTTAGGATAAACACAAGAAGCTTGTGCTGTAAAAACTGGACCAGACTCAGTGAATAACTCCCTAAGCCCTATGATAACTATTAATTCAGCTACACAAACTAATGAGCAGTGATAACTAACATGTCTTTGGGGTCATCAGGTGGGAACCTCCTTTCACCAGTGTTTCGTCTAGTTGGTCCCTGGGCCCCCAGCTACCATTACTTCTTCTAATCCAAATCCACTGACTGGATCTTGCTGCCTCATCTGACATGTCTTTTACTGACATGTCTTTTACTATTTTCCTCACACTCCCTTAGCTCCCCACAGCTCCCTTACCAATGTAAGGTTATACCTATATAATCTAAGTCAATATCTAAAGACATGTCTTAGACTGGCTTAAGAGGTTATTTGATCTTAGTTGTTTTCAAGCTGGTTGAAGTGGTGGATCAGCTGGTGTCCGGTTTAAAACAGTTTAGCTGACAAGCTAAACAGAAGGTGTTGCAAGCTAGATCCAGCTCATCAACCAACCCAGTGGAAAATTTTCTCTTTTCTTTTCTTTGTCTCACAGAAGTAGATCAGCTCTGAGCTGTTTCACCCAAAGCCCCTTTAGGAGAAATAAGGAGCAAAAGAATAGATCAATATTTAAGAAATCAATCCTGTCCTCTCCTTTTTAAGAATCAGAGGAGAAACACCCAAAAGAATGATTTTTCTGTGCCTGTAGGCCTTCATTTGATCACAATTTCAATTTATACTTGATCTACTGTTCTCTCATCTGTCCTTGGATCATGGGTCTGAACTTTTTCCTCCATTGATGGTTTGAAATCAGTGTTTCTAAGAAATCACATGACCACACACACACAACACACAAACAACACACACACACACACACACACACACACACACACACACACACACACACAAAGCTGTAAAAAGATAACAACATTTTATCAGCTGTCTTCCTCTTCCATCCTCTCTTCCTTTGCTCTTATATTCATATATCATATTATCATATTATATCATACTATGACTTGGATATGCGTCTCAGTGAAGGATAGGGGCACGGACCTATTCTCTAGGACTAGAACTGGGCAGAATAGTTCTCAGGGTGACGTGAGCGTAGCTGGGGAGAATAAAAATGTTAGACTAGAGGGAAATAAGCTCCAGATTTGTCCTTGTGGCTGGCAGAAAGTAACATCAGTTAGAGGCCTTATAATGCATCAGGGAAGAAAGAGATGTGTTGCAAAGGAAAGGTGTGGCCGCATCGATCGATACTTTTTAAGAAGTCAATCGAATAAGTCGGATGAAGTCCAGCGACAGGTAGAAAGCCACAGTTCGAAGGATATCAACAACACAGCTACAGAGGGGGAAGAGGAGACTACAAGAGGGGATGCAGCTGAGACTGAGGTGAATAAGCCAGTCAGAGAGAGAAATATGGAGCAGAAAACTAGAGTTAAATGGCCGAGGGCAAATAGCAAGAAAGAATGGGAGTCAGTCAATAGAGATTTGTCATTAATTTTAAGCAGACTAGGAGGAAATGCAAGCGATAGACTAGAGAAGATGGGAGATATAATCTACTCTTATGGTGCAGAAAGATTTGGGGTGCAAGACAGAAAGAGGTTGAAAGAGTACAGTTAGTTAAGTCTAGACGGCAAAGGGAAATGGAGAAATTAGTTAAGGAAAGAAGACAATTAAGAAAGCAGTGGAAAAGGGCAACAGAGGAAGAGAGGGGGGGAATCGACGTGTTGCAAGAAGATTTGAGAGGCAGGCTAGCAGTATTTAGAAGGGCTGAATATCTTAGGAAAAAGAGACAGAAGAAAGAATATGTAAGGACAGCGTTTTACAGGGACCCTTTCAAGTTTGTTAAAGGATTGTTTAACCAGGAAAAGGGAGGGCAGCTTAAGGCAACAAAGTTAGAAGTGGAAAAGTATTTAAGAAACAAGAATTCAGATTTGGAGCGGAATAAATTAGTAGGCCTTCAACCCAACATGCCACCATTAGGAAAGATAGTTCATGAGATGGATGTTAGACCACCCAGGTGGAAGGAGGTTGAGGAGGTAGTCAGGCGTGCAAAGGCTTCTTCGGCCCCAGGGCCAAATGGAGTCCCCTACCGGGTTTATAAAAGTGCACCTGATATCCTAAAGTTTTTGTGGAGGCAATTAAGAATAGTTTGGGAGAAACAGGTTATTCCCAGAGCATGGCGTAGGGCAGGAAGTGTTTTTATTGTTAAGGAGAAGGAATCCTCAGACCTGAGTCAGTTTCAAATGATCTCGCTACTAAATGTGGAGGGGAAGATCTTCTTTAGCATAGTCGCACAGAGATTAGCTAGTTATTTAGAAAGGAATAGCCTAATAGATACTGCAGTACAGAAGGCAGGTATACCAGGTTTCGCAGGGTGTATAGAGCACACTAGCATGATTTGGCATCAGATTCAGGCAGCCAAGACAGAGAAAAGAGACTTGCATGTCATATTTTTGGATCTAGCAAATGCGTTTGGTTCAGTGCCACATAGCCTTATTTGGGAGGCATTTGATTATTTTAGAGTGCCTGGAGTAGTGGTTAATTTAGTAAGGTCGTATTTCCAAGACATTAGACTATGCTTAAGTACAGCAGGCTTTACGACAGGGTGGCAGAGGCTAGAAATAGGCATTATGGCAGGGTGCACGATTTCTCCACTGGCATTCACAATGGCGATGGAGGTAATCATTAGAGCTTCTAAGTGGGTTGTATTTGTCCAGTGGAAGTAGGATGTAGAGGATTTGTAGCAAGGTCTGTTGTCTCTTTGGTGAGGGAGTTAGGAGGAAGTGGACAGAGTGTGAGGAAAATAGTAAAGGACATGTCAGATGAGGCAGTAAGATCCAGTCAGTGGATTTGGATGAGAAGAAATAATGGTATCTGGGGGCCCAGCAGGGATTAGGCTGTGCTCTACCTCCCCTACTCCCCCACTCTCCAAACAACTCACCTAAAACAAAACAAACTCACTCAAAGACACACTACAGACCAATTCAAAAAAGCAATACAAACAAACAATACAGGCCAACTACCCTGGCGAGACTAACCGCCGATGGTCCCAAAGAGGCACACACAGGCCACCCCCACTTAAAAACACTTCCTCTTCCTGGATTTTTCTTCCTTCTCCTAAGAGTCTGTCTATCCTAAGTGCTCCCCCTGCTGGGCCCCAGATACCATTATTTCTTCTACATCCAAATCCACTGGACTGGATCTTACTGCCTCATCTGACATGTCCTTTACTATTTTCCTCACACTCTGTCCACTTTCCTCCTAACTCCCTCACCAAAGAGACAACAGACCCTTGCTACAAATCCTCTACATCCTACTTCCACTGGACAAATCCTAACTTTCCATCCTTGCTGCTCTATTTTCTGCCCTAACTCTACATACCTGAGCTTTTTCCTTTCATATGCTTCTTCAACTGAAGCCCTCCACAGAACAGTCAGCTCTATGAAATATACTTTCAATCTACTCCTAGGACCACAAGACTATGTCAGGCCTTAGCTTGTGACTGGCTATTTCCTGGGGAACAACAAGCTTTCCTCCTAAATCTACCTGCATTTCCCAATCACAAGCATCCTCTAAGATGCCTTGCCTCCTTGCTGTCTTACCAAACTTTCTCTCCCGCTTGAACAAACTTGATTGCAACTCTCTTTGTTTTAGACCCTCCTAAATTTGCCTGCCTCTGAAATCTTCTATTCCTGCAGCTAAGCTTTTTAAAACCTGGTTATGTCGCCACATGTACCGGCCTTGCGAAAGACTAACCTTTACAGCCTGACAAAATGTGCTTTAGAGTTGCAGTACCTGAACACAATGAACATAGCGGGTCTCCATTTACCCAGAGTTTAAGGTTCTGGGGAGTTGGCAATACATCATATGTTCCCTAAAGGAGTTGGTTTCTCCAATGACCTCTACATTGGAGAAACAAAACAACCATTGCATATAAACACATGGCCCAACACAGGAGAGCCAACTCCTCAGGCTTAGACTCTGCTGTCCATTTACATCTCAAGGAGAAAAGCCCACTCCTTTGAGGACAGCAATGTTCACATCCTAAGCAGAGAGGACAGGTGCGTTCGAAGAGAGTAAAAGAGCATCTATGTAAAGTAAAAAAGAAATCATCGCCTCAACAGGGGAGGAGGTCTCAGACACCACCTATCTCCAATTTACAATGCTGCCCTTTCATCCCTTCCCAGGAGATTCAACAATCTAGCCTCAAAGAATAACAACTGTTCACAAAGTGGCAAATGACTCCAACGACTGTCGTAGAGAACTAACGAAGTCGAAACCAACTTCCACTAACGATAGTCCATGCCAACGACTGTCATTGATTCCCAAGTGACATCCAACGCACTGTCGTTATAACACAATAGAGCACAACGAAGTCGAAACCAACCCTCCCACCAACCAACGTCGTGCAAACGACTGTCGTTGACACTTGGAGCACAAACAGAAACCAATGACAATCATCAGCCTTGTGAACGCCCCACAAGAGGTTAAATACTTGGGTCTCCACACCAGTAAGTTAGACCAGTCCCAGCCTGGTCAGATTGCACACGAACTGATGAAGCCTCTTGGATGAGAGCTGAAACGTCTTCCCAGACAAATAATCAAGTCCAGTTGCGTTTGATTAAAACTCCTTTAGGATACCATGACGCTGGACAAAATGAGAATATGCACAGGCTACATCATATGTTGCCCCTATCAAAAATCTAATGCTACTTTCCTCCATACTCCACAGCTCTTTCCAGCTAAGCTTTTTCTTATCTACACCCTTCCCAATTCAACCACTGTCCCTGCTTAGCCTGAGCCACTGCCTTTGCACACCCTTTAATATCTCCTCCTTTGTTGAAGCCAATACACTAATTTGTGTTTTACCTACCTATACCGTCTCGTCTCGTTGTCTCCCGCTTATCCGGATCCGGGTCGCGGGGGCAGCAGCCTCAACAGAGAGGTCCAGACGGCCTTCTCCCCAGCCACTCTTCCACCAGTTCCTCCGGGGAGAACCCAGCGTTCCCAAGGGCCGACCGAGAGATATATCTCCCTCCAGCGTGTCCTTGGGTCG
>NW_019174519.1:16828-49046 GCF_002260705.1 Seriola dumerili | reverse complement strand
ATCCGGCGGGGGAGAGCTAGCCCAAAAAGGCACCTCTCCCTGACTCTACCTCCCTCATTCAAAATGGCCGCCACTTTCTCCAACTGGTTAGGGGAGTTTATTTGCTGAATCTGCTAATGTGTTTTGTCCTAGTTGATGATGTTGTTTGTGGTAGCATAGGCAAGGTAAAGGAGAAAATAGTTGTGGTGTGAGGAGCAGTGATGGCTGGCATTAGGGGGGTGACTCTGGGACGCCAGTGATCACTGTCTAGCCTCCTGGAGGTGTCGTGGGACCAACTAGACGACACACTGGTGAAAGGAGGTCTGGTCCATTTTCTACAGCACAAATTTCTTGTGTTTATTTTAAATTAATCCAGACACTTTCAAATAAAAACAAAGTAAAACAGTTTTCTTACCTGTTAGACTGAATGGAATCTGGTGAAGCAGTGAGCAGTCTGTGGACTCTGCTGGATTATCCTGCTCTCTGCTGGACTGTCCTGCTCTCTCCTGTTTTTTTTATAGATCATGGGTCTGAACTTTCAGTTTCACGTTTATATTCTCTCCATCAATGCTGTTTCTAAGAAATCACATGACCCCACACACACACACACACACACACACACACACACACACACACACACACACAAAGCTCTAAAAAGATCACAACATTTTATCAGCTGTCTTCCTCTTCCATCCTCTCTTCCTTTGCTCCTCTGCTAATTCTTGCCTCACCTCATTTTCATCTTTGTGTTTCTACAAACTTCCATTGTATCAACACATTCCACTACTAAAGTCATTTTCTCATTGTGTTGATGCATTTCAAAAAACATGCACATGTGTAAAAACCATAGTTACAGTAACCACCTCCTGTAATCATGTAAACATGTGATCTCGTCCTCCATGATATCTCTGCCTTTCTCTCTGTACAAGATTACAGTAACAAACAGTGTTGGTGGGAGTGTAGTGGTGCACAGAATAATGTCACACAGGCTCAATCTGATGCGACACATTTATTGAAGATTTTCTGCAAAGTGCAACAATGTCCCTTTAGGTTCAGAGTCACCACACAGCGTTATCTGCTTCCATCTTGTTAACAGAAATTCTCATTGTCTGACTTGCTCACGCTAAACAATGACAAAATCCCATAAATGTACAAAAATAAACAATTGACAGGTGCATGTTTTTTTTTTTTTTTTTACAAGTTCCCATATGGTTATGTTTTCTTGTATGGTGTACACCACTGTACTACAGTTAGAACAGTAATGTTTTTGAAAATAACAGTTATAGTAACAATAACAATTTGAGAAATTGAGACTTAGTTTAGAAAATGTGCGAAAGCAGTTGTAAAAAACTGTATTTGTAAATTCACAAATATAACTGCTGTAACTGAGGAAAGCAAAATGATGAACATGGAAAAAACAGACAAAGAAAAATATGCAATCAAACATGGCAGCAAGTACCGTACAGTAAATTCTCACTGGCTTGCTCTTTCATACATATTGGAAGAGAGTCGTAAGTGACTTGATTGAAAATACTGATGCAATGCCGGACTGAATCAAGGTGAGTGAGAGGTCTGTCATTCTGACTGAATGTACAAACTGAAATGCATCAACACAATGAGAAAATGACTTTAGTAGTGGAATGTGTTGATACAATGGAAGTTTGTAGAAACACAAAGATGAAAATGAGGTGAGGCAAGAATTAGCAGAGGAGCAAAGGAAGAGAGGATGGAAGAGGAAGACAGTTGATGAAATGTTATCTTTTTACAGCTTTGTGTGTGTGTGTGTGTGTGTGTGTGTTTGTGTGTGTGTGTGTGTGTGTGTGTGTGTGTGTGTGTGTGGTCATGTGATTTCTTAGAAACAGCATTGATGGAGAGAAAATAAACATGAAACTGAAAGTTCAGACCCATGATCTATAAAAAACAGGAGAGAGCAGGAGAGTCCAGCAGAGAGCAGGATAATCCAGCAGAGTCCACAGACTGCTCACTGCTTCACCAGATTCCATTCAGTCTAACAGGTAAGAAAACTGTTTTACTTTGTTTTTATTTGAAAGTGTCTGGATTAAATATGATATATGAATATAAGAGCAAAGGAAGAGAGGATGGAAGAGGAAGGCAGCTGATAAAATGTGTTTGTTTTTGTTTTTATTTGACAGTGTTTAGATTAAATATGAAAGTCATGAATATAAAAGAAAATATCACAGTTGTGCCTTACCTGCTTTTGTTGAACGGTGTGATGATAACTTCCTAGATCTAAATGTGTTAAAAGGCAAGGAGTTAACCATTGATTTTAGGCTAATTACAGAGCAAAAGTGAGTATTATTCATAATGGAAATGTTGAAATTATGGACTCCTACAAGTATCTTGGCACTGTGTTTGATTCACAGCTGAAGTTTGATGTAAACACAGAACTGATTGTCAAAGGATTCACTAAATGCGCAAGCTTAATTCTTAATTTCTTTTACCTGCTGGTTCAATGGGTTGTCTGTAAAGGACAAGAACAGCCTAAACAGCAGAGTAAAAAAGTGCTCCAAGATTAATGGAGTTCAGCAGAGGGACTTGGGGACAGGTGGCTGATAAAGCAAAAAAGCCAAGCTGATCAGCCAAACAGACCACATTCTCTCGTCCGAATTCTCTCTAATGCCTTCGGGTCGACGTCATAATGTGCCCTTGATGAGAACTAATCTTTACTACAAGTCCTTCATTCCTTCTGCTATTAGGCTGCTCAACACAGACAATACTCATTTTAAATGATTGTTATTTTAGAGGAATTCATTGCATATATTCTATTTATTGCTTTTATTTACTGTTTTAGTTATTGTAACTGTCACATGCCTTTTAATATGTTTCCTCTGACATTTTAACTATATCTGGTTGGCTGTCTGTTGAGACTGTGTTGTTACAAATGAATTGCCCATGGGGGATAAATAAAGTTGTCTGAAAAAAAGAAACATCAGAGAGCTGCAGTTTAGTATTTAAGATAATTTTATTATTAGACCACATCCTGGTATTTGCTGTTTAACTTTAGACTGTGTAACTCCATAATTCTGCTTCAGTCTGATTGTTACAGGCAGAATTCAGCCCCCAGACTTTTCAGTTCAACAGAAATGTATTTATTTTTTTACATTGTATTCTCCAGTTTACATTTGTTTACTCTTTATTCATTTATTTTATTGTATGAGGCTCTGCAGAGAAGAGTTCTTTCTTACTACCTGGTAAATCCACCAACCACAGTATTTCCAATTCATCAACTATCCGCTCATCAAATATTTCTAACATTGTGATTTGTGCTGTCACTTCACTGTAGAGCTGTCTGCAGCACATTGATTCACTCAGCCCTTCTTTGCTTGTGTCAGGACTGGGCTCACTGGTCAGTCACAATATGTAATCAACTCACCACGAATAGAATCTATTACGGCCTATTATTGTTCCTGGATGAAATTGCCTTTTTGAAGGTCTAAACATGCTCAAAAACTCATGAAACTGTACACACACCAGGACTGGTGAAGATTTACATGTGTAATGGATCTAGACAAAATGGCTTGATAGCCCCTAGAAAATTTCAATGAAGAAGCCCTCACCCAGTGTTTCACCTATATGTGTGAAATTCAGTATGTACATGTAACACGCCAAGACCTGGACCCATACCCATACAAGTATTCAGATATTTTGAATTTACTCTACAATTTTGATGCCATTTTTTCCATTTACAGGCATCCTATTTTAACAGTCTCCTCCCATAGAATTAATCGGTAACTCTTACATTACTTAGTAATTACAAAGCAATTTTGTGGTAATGTAAAGAAATTACCAAGAAATAACAGTCAAGTAAAATCAGTATAATGACAAGTTGTAGTAGTATAATTAGCAGAGATTACTGTAAAACATTGGATATTTACAGAGTAAAATTGAAGCAGAATAAAGAGGGTTGGTCTGTAATTATATGGGAAATGTTAGTATAGCCCACATACAGGGTAAGACAGGAGGGTCATCTCTGTATCAGCATCTGTTAATATCTAAAGCATTAATATCCCTTGTTACATTGTGAAGAGGCTGTTAGCAGGTGATACCAAGTCTCATATTTTACCTGTCAGCATGTCAACATTGTTGTCGCCCAAAATAAACACAGCAGCCAGTTTCCTCCACAGAGCCAAGTACTGTCAGTGTAATGAACCTAATGCATTTGTAATTTCCACAGTCATACCTTTCAATAAGCCAAGAGGAGTGGTAGCCATGGCAACAGTTGTTCACCAAAAGTGACTGCAAATGCTGGAAATGTCACCGTAGTTAACCCATAATTACTTTACCACTGCCGGTAAAATGTAGTGTGGCTTGTTTCTTTGAAATATATGGGTAGTTTCAACATGAGCAAAATAATAAGAACATGGTTACAAGAAATTTCACTTTAATTACTTTTCCACTGCCTGTAATGTGTAGCCTGCAAAGTAACACATTTGGATGGAATATGTCAATAATTTTAAGTTAGGTACCATGAAATATCACTGTCATGACTTTCTACTGCCTGTAAAGTGTAACATGAACATAATACATTTACTTATGATAAGTACTTACTTACGTAGGCAACATGCAGTGATAGCAACAGAACAAACTCTTCTTTAATGTTGCTGGCTCCCCAAAAGTATTAACAGGTATCACAAGTGCTAATGGAAACAAATCAACAGTCTCATTGGAAATAGTGGGATTGGACTCTGGAGCCCCTGACATTGGTTGTTGAGGATGTTGCTTGAGTGTTTTCATAGTGTCTTCAGCTCCACAGTAAAAAGGACCGCTATAGGAAGTCATTCCTGCCCATCCCAGTAACTCCCCTCTGTGCTGGTAGAGAAGACTCATCTTCTCACTGGCAATGCATAATGCACAATGTGCATTTAATTTCCAGAGTCAGAGCCATATCTTGAATTCAGTTTTTATGCTACTTATTCAATCTAGATGCTGTCTTTTTTACATATCTCGTTGTGTTTCTTTTTTTATGTATGCTGTGTGTGTTTGTGTGATTTATGTGCATTGCTGCTACAACACTGCAATTTCCCTTCAGGAATCTATAACATACTCTATCAATAGCACAGCAGGACTATAATGAGAGGGTTTGAAGTTTGTTTGGGTTAGACCAAATAAAAGTAATTAATTTCTAATATATTAGTTAGGTAGTGATCATTAATAGATTCTGTGTTTTGTTTTCCAGCTGAGATTTATCGACACCATGGCCTCATCTGGTAATGATACCATAGAGACTGCAGCCCTGGGAAGACCATTCCAGCTGGGCATGCTTTATGACTGCCGGAAGGATGCTCTTATTCCAGGTAGGCCCTTGTGGATGTGTTGAAATCTCAGTTGATCTTAACATGAATAAATAAGCCAATACACAGTTAAAAAGTATTGTGACACATACTTCAGAATCTGCGATACATACGTATTTTTTGTATGACAGAATGCTTACTGGTCAACTGCTTAATGTTACATATCTAAGTTTAAACTGTTGTATTTGAAGTCTTTGTTAATTTTGCATCATTAATTTGTCAACAGGTGTAACCTTATGGGATCAAGACCAGCTACAAAAGAACACAAGTGTGCGACAACAGAATAACAATGAATTGATTGTCTCCACATCAGATTCGATTGAGGAGAAGTCAAATTCATTAAAGATCTCCGGTTCTCTTAGATTGAGTCTCTTGGGAGGACTGGTGAATGTGGGAGGATCAGCAAAATATTTCCAAGACATAAAGAAATCTCACAAACAAGCCCGGGTGACTCTTCAGTACAAAACAACGACAAAGTTTGAAACACTGACAATGTCTGACTTGGCTAATGGACAGGTATCTCATCCTAATGTGTTTGAGGATGATGCTGCCACTCATGTCGTCACAGCCATCTTGTACGGAGCTGGTGCTTACTTTGTGTTTGACAGAGAATCATCAGAGGAAGATAAGAAACAAGTGGAGAGGGAGGTGAACCTCATGTTTAATAAGCTGAAATTTCTCACAGTAAATGCTGAGGCATCACTCTGCATGGATGAAAAAGAGAAAGCAGCAGTTGAAAAATTTAGCTGCTCAGTTCATGGAGACTTCAACTTACCTTCCAACCTGACGTCCTTCAATGAGGCTGTGAGAGTTTACAAAAGCCTTCCTAACATGCTGGGAGAGAATGGTGAACATGCTGTTCCACTCAGGGTGTGGCTGTACCCTCTGGTGAAGTTGGATGCAAGAGCATCAAGACTCCAAAGAGACATCAGCAATGCTCTCATCACACGCTCATCAGAAACAATCGAGAGTTTGAACCAGACAGAGATGAGATGCAGTGACATACTGAAAGACACGGCAGCAACAACATTTCCTGCCATGGAAAAGCAGGTTCAGGATTTGATGCAGATGTGCAGTCAGTATAAGCTTGACTTCATGAAGAAGCTCGGGTCAGTACTCCCTTCAATCCGAGGGGGTGGAAAAGAGGAGAGTTCCCTGGAGGACATCCTTGCTGCACACGACAAGTCGCCATTCAATAGCAAAGACCTGGATGAGTGGCTAAAAAACAAGGAGAAGGAATCAGATACAATGAAATCCTTCGTGAAGCAACTAGAGAAATTAGGTGCAAAAATGGACGACAGTTTGGATGACCTCTTGTTTGATCCTGATGTCAAAAATGTTGTGTGCTTTTCATTTCCATCTGTAGACCAGTATGATAGCTTCCTGGTCAAAATGTCAAGTCATCTGAAGCCAGCAGGAGTGAAGGACACTCCTGGAGAATCCTCTGATCTTCAGGTGCGAAACATAAACTGGCTCTCCAATGATACCAGACAGACAATGAGGAAACAACTCCAAGTGTTTAAAGAACTGAAGAAATTGAGCAACAGTGATGACACCAAATTCATAGCTGCATCAAAATATGATGGAAGTCATCCTGAGGCATTTATTTTCATATATGAAGATGGGTGTGATGATGCTGTCTGCTTTGTTCCTCCATCAAAACCTGCCACCCCAACAACTACTCCTGTTTCATGTGACAGCTTAACAGTTAGAGTATCTGAACCAGACTCAGCCACTGTGGAGTACAGAGTAGAATACAGAGTGAAACAGAAACAGGACACTGAATGGGCATCTCACCCATTGGAGAAGAATCAAAACACAGTAACTCTGTCAGGACTCAAGCCAGACATTGAGTATGAGTTCAGAACCACAGCTGTGGGCAAACTCAGCTACACTGTCAGCAGCGACGTCTGCAGTGCTGTAATCCTCACAACAGCTGGTCCCCCAACTCAGGTAAAAGAAACTGAAGTGAAAACAAGCTCTATCACTCTGACATGGAGCATCCCATCTGTCCAACAGTGTGAATCCGTTAAAGGTTACATCATTGAGTTCAAGGAGGACAACAGCAATCAATGGCAGAGCAAAGAGACCGAGACAGAGGTGTACAAATTCACTCTGAATGATCTTAAACAGAATACGGTCTACTCCATCAGGATGCGCACGGATGTTGGTGTTGGAGTAAGTCTGCCTGGTGAAGAATTCAAGATTAAAACTAAGAAACAACAAGTGCATAAAAAGGAGTTGACTTTGCTCCCAGGTGATCCACCAGTCTACCTGCTTAAGTTGAAACCAGCAGGAGATGGTCAGCTCAACAAAAAGGTTTTTGGACAGGGACCAACCACAAACCCAGAAAACAAAACCATCATGGTTGTTGGTGCCACTGGATCTGGCAAGACCACCCTCATCAACGGCATGATCAACTACATTCTTGGCGTTGACTGGGAGGACAACTGCAGATTTAAACTGATAAATGAAGAAACTAATGAAACGCAAGCGTGCAGTCAGACCTCAGAGGTGACAGCTTATCAGATTTATCACACAGATGGTTTCCAAGTTCCTTACTCCCTCACAATCATCGACACTCCAGGGTTTGGCGACACAAGAGGAATCAAAAAAGACAAAGAAATCACAGACAAAATCAGAGAGTTTTTCTCCGTCGAGGGTGGAATTGATAGCATTGATGCAGTGTGCTTTGTAGTACAGTCTGCTTTAGCTCGTCTGACACACACACAGAAATACATCTTTGATGCCATCCTCTCCATTTTTGGGAAGGACATTGCCAGCAACATCATTGCTCTGATCACCTTCGCTGATGGCAAATCACCCCCCGTCCTGGAGGCAATCAAAGCTGCAGAGATTCCATGTGCTACAAACACAGATGAGTCTATTCTCCATTTCAAGTTCAATAATTCTGTGCTTTTTGCCAAAAATACAGGAGCCAAGGACGATGAGGACAACTTTGATCACATGTTCTGGAAAATGGGGAAAGCCAGCATGAAGACATTCTTCACTCATCTAACCAGCATGAAACCCCAAAGTCTGACCCTGACAAAGGAGGTTCTTGAAGAGCGCAAACAGCTTGAGGCGGTTGTTGTAGGGGTGCAGCCAATGATACGAAAAGGTTTGTCTAAACTGGAGGAAATAAACACCACAAAAGCTGCACTCCAAAACCACGAGACCCACATCAAGGAGAATGAGGACTTTGAATATGAAGTAGAGGTTGAAAAATCCGAGAGGATTGATATTCCTCCAAGAACCTTCATCACCAACTGCCATGGGTGCAACTATACCTGCCATTATCCTTGTGGCATACCAAACGATAATCAGAAAAGAGGGTGTGCTGCAATGAAAAATGGAAACTGCAAAGTATGTCCAGGAAAATGTGTATGGAGTGTACATTTCAACATGACGTACCGATGGGACATAAAACGTGTAACAGAGAAGAGGACATATCAGGAACTGAAGAAGAAATATGAGGCTGCGATGGGAGAAAAGATGGACTCAGAGAAAATGATTAAACGACTGGAAGAGGAATATGAGCAGGTGCAGGGGAAAGTTGTAAAAATGATGGAAATGCTAACCAAATCCCTGCAACGACTAAGAGATATTGCCCTTCGTCCAGATCCTTTGGCTACTCCAGATTACATCGATCTCCTGATACAGACAGAGGAACATGAGGCCAAACCTGGATTTAAGCAGCGTATTGAAGAGTTACGGAGCGTAAGAGAGCGGGCAGTTCTGTTGACAAAGTTGACAGCGGGAGACCATCTAACTGGACAAGAAAAGTCAAAACTGGAGAAGATGCACTCCAATGTCAAGGGGATATTCAACAATATATGCAATTGGTTTCAAAATACCTTCTGATACCAGAGCATGTGCAACAACCAACAGCACAAAAAGTTCATTGCTGTGTCTGTAGTAGGTCTCAAAGTGCTTTAAACAGTTGTATCACATGGCCGTTTTATTCACACTTGGATTTATTTGTTGATGTGAAGATAAATATAAAGCACAGCAATGAAACATTCCTGATGATAAACATGTAAGTCATATTCTTTTTCCGCTTCATCTTTACATTTTTAGGTTTTAAGGGTCCAACATAATAGTTTTTGATTCATTAACTGGAAGATTCATGCATCATGCAGGTTCATGCATTCTCTGTCATAAACCAACAAAGTTTAATTACACTTATAATTGTGTGTTTGTTTTTTTTATGTACAAGATAATGAACCTGATGTTCATGTGTTTTTGGTCCTCTCTTGTTAAATGATATATATCAGGCCTGAATATATCATCCCTAAAGTAGGGAAGCTGTTGTAGGATAGGTGGCTTGGTGCGAAGGATCATCATTGCTTCCCTCATTTAACCCAGATATTCTTCAAATCAGAGTTCTATGTATTCATTATATGGTTGTAATTATGTTGATGATAAATCATGATTCAGTCATATTGAACAGTTTCATGGTGGTCATGATACTTCTTAATATTTTGCTCTAATTTACTTCAAACTTTTCCTGCCTATGAAACGTCTTATTGTGTCATTGTAGACTTGTCTCAGTATCATTCTTAATTTTGATTTTGTTTCCTTTAATTTTCTTACTTCAATAATTTTATGTAAATTGTGTAAAATCTGTTTGTGAATCTACATCAAATCAAAGCAGCTTCTGTTGAACTGTACCATTCCCACTACGTGTTTTATACAGCTAGCATGTTAATGTAGATAAACAGCCAACCAAACTCTTTCTCAATTATTTACAATCTTTGTGCGTGAGAGGTGAAATTTCATGAGTGAAACTGTAATAAACAAAGAACAGGAAAGACTTAAAATGTCTCGTAACTAGCACAGCACATAGTGTTGTACAATATGAAGTAAATCTGTGCTTCACACTGCTTGTTGACTGCTGAGGGTTCCCTATCCCACAATGCACAGCGTGTCTCTAGCAATGTTTCAAGATAAAAATCCATCATGAGTTCAATACACATCAATGTGATACTGTGCTTGGATCTGGATAATTTATTCCAGCATGAATTCTATTAAATTTCAACAAGCAATGTGCATTACACTTCTTCTATTGACTTAAATCAGAGGGCAGAACATGAACCTCTTCTGGTGTAACCGATTCTGGTGTAATTTTACGACATGCAGATGCTTATAGAAATCTAGAGTCAAAGTGAATATTAATGTTCTGCCATGTTCTTTATTGTCTTTTACGTTGTGCACATGTGAGTTCAGTGTTGAGTTGTCACTGTGATTTGCACTGCTTGACAAACTGTAATCATTATGCCAAATAAAAATAATTGTGGTCTACAGGTCTGGTCTAGTCTCTGGTGTTTTAGTGGTTAAATAACAACATACATCACTATCTACTGTCAGTGATGCAGCCAAACCTTCAGTGTAAACTTATAACACACACATTACAGAAGTGGGACCATCACATTGGATAGGTGTTGTGTGTGTGTGTGTGTGTGTGTGTGTGACTTATACCCTTTCTCCACCAAAATTAGCGGGTATAAATGGGCTTTTAAAATGCGGGTAATAAATAAAAGCCGAGTGACCCCTTTTCCACTATCAGTCAAGTTTGCCTTTCAGTTTGGACTGAGGACACACACATCTGCAAAGAGCAGCGCACACACACAGATGCAGGCGGGGAAGAGTGAGCTGCTAGCTGCAGTGGTAACTGTTAAAACGGATCTGACACATCTTATCTCCAGTTTGGTGCTCCTGTAAAAGTGTCGGACCCTTCGATCAGTTATTGTGTGTTTTAAAAACAATCTTTTTTTGAGGGTGCATTTACTCCTTCATCCCCGTGCGCGGAGTAGCGCCGATGTCTCTGGTTCAACAGCAACTGGGCAGGTGAGAGGCGTATTTACAGTGTATGTGCTTTGTTACAGCCGGAAAGAGGTGTAAATTAGTAGGTTCACCCAGGTGTTGTGTTTACATCTCTGCTGATTGGAGCTGTAGCCAATAAAGACTCTGCAGTGTAGGGATGGGTATTGTTAAGTTTTTAACGGTACTACTTCTATTACTGATACTGCTTATCGATCCGGTACTTTAACGGTACTCTTATCGATACTTTTTGAGGAAGAATTATTTTTAAAACAAACATAACATTTGTTACACTTGTGACAATGGGTTGTGTTTACATCAATGCTAGTAAAGTAGAGCCACACTTTGGACCGTTTGCTTCTCTCCTACAGAAGCGTATTGCATTCACTTGAATAATAAAAAAAAAAAAAAATTTTCTGAGTAATTTATTTTTTCGTCTGTTTTTCGAGGTAATTATTTCTGTTTTTCTGAGTAATTTTTTCTCCCCCGTTTTTCTGACTAATCTTTTTTCCTGTTTTTCTGGCTATTTTTTTCCCTGTTTTTTGGAGTAATTTTTCCTGTTTTTCGGGGTAATTATTTTTCTGTTTTTCGTGGTAATTTTTTTCGCTGAATTATCGAGATACTTCGAAATCTCGCGAGAACATCCAACCTGCAAGTGACTCCCATGGTGACTCTTGCTTCGCACATTCAACTTTCGACCGTACCGGGTCAATTAAGGTAAGGCATGTGATTAGTTACACACAGGGTATGATACTCTTGTTATGTTTTAGACTTTATCCTTCTATTGTAAGCCTATTGCTCAATGTAGCAGGGAAGGAATAGACCATTAGACTGTATATAAAAGAGGAATAGACGAACATGTCTATGGGCATGATTTCAGTTTAATTAAGCTAATTAAAGCTAATTAAGCTAACAGTTTTGTTTCCACTATGCTGGACATTGTTTCTTTTTATCAAAAATGAATCGCCTTTCTTTCATTATATTGGCTTTGCACAAATAAAACGAGCCCTTCCTCATAATGTTAGGTTATATGCTAATCGTAAACACAATCGTAGAGACATAACATGATCATACTAACATAGAAGTTGTTTAACATGGGGACACGTACATGTATATGTAAACAAACAGAACGTTGCCAGTAGACTAGTCACTATATTGACACCATTGTCGGACCATGACAAGTTTTTTGAGTTGCTGAGGTTGCTGTGGTTCGCATATGGGCTCCCTCTCCTTTGCTATTTCCTATGTATTTAATACATGCACACTGAGGATCCTGCATGAAACGTCCATGCACATAATTATTTGTGTAGGCCCATGTTGAATAAAACAATTTAAAATTTAAAACGTTTTTGCACCTGCTTACTGGTAAAGTACAGTTACTCATACCCTATGTTGCAAAGCCCCAATCTGGATTTTATTGACTTTTTGAAAAGTAATCATAGTAATAACAATAATACTAATAATAAAAGCCCAGTCTAAGCTGCTGAGTTAAGTCTTCTGCACTATCAGAGTGATGTTATTGTTTATGAATAACCAGTGAAGGCTTTCATCACAAAAGGACACTACACAAATCAATTGTGTTGGTGATTTGAGTGAGCATATTCAAATGTTTAATGACAGGTCAACTTTCAAATGATTACATATTGACAGAGTGTTTATAGGTCAATAGTCAAGACATGAAACATCCATTTCAAACAAAATAATTTTATGCTTTCATATAATTCGACAATATCGTGATACAATTGGGCTTGACAGTTTTAAACATGTTAACTGTGGGGGCAACAAATATTTATATAGATTCTGCCTTTTTCCTAAATTTTTGCAGTGCCAGCAATGGCTACATCCTCCACATCCAGCCTCCCACAAGATGATGGTCTGTGGATATTTCTTCGCAACAGAGGTGTTCCTGAGGAGAGTATTCAGAAAATGCAGCAGGATCATGTAAGTCACAGCTTCAAAAGCTGTTTTTGTACTGTCTCATACTGTCCATTGTGTTATTATCTGCATTTGGCATTAACAATTGGTTGTCCTGGAATTTAGCACAGAAGTAAATCGTCTTGGAGATAATACAGTTTAAGCTGTGTCATGTTTGATGTATACTTTTGTTTTTATTTCAGATTGACATCTCGGTAGTTGGAGAAATAGATGATGCCACTATGGCTGCTTACATTCCAGCCTATGGTGACAGGATTGCCACAAGGCGCTTCTGTATGGACAAACAGAGAAGAGGTGGAGACGATACAAAAAGACTGTCCTTATTTAAAAAACTTTAAAAAAAAATGGGCACAATGAGCAACAAAGACAGCGATCAAGGTTTGGAGGAGGAAAATACAGTGCAACCAACAAATATGCATCTAAAAAGTAATAGGAGAGCCTGGAAGACAACCAGAAAATTTGAAATAGGGTGGATACATGACAACAAACAAGTCAGAAAACGCAGTGGTGGTGGAGGAACCAGAGTTCTTGATATGAACAAGAATGCCACTAAAACAGAGATTCTGTCTCAAGCTAAAAAACTGTTTTGCCCTAATGAAAAGTCAACAATGGGAAAGTGGGAAGAGTTCAGCCACGGTATAGTTAACTTCCAGGAAGCATAAGCTGATGAGGATGTAAGTGTGGGAGAATACTATGAGATACACAAATTGGGGTTGTTAAGATTTTATTTGTTCACAAAGACCCTGACCGGTGAAGATGACCCAGAGGAAGGAGCTGATATACAGACAGATGAGCAACATGAAAACACAGCAGAATTTGGACAAGATAAACACACAATGGAAGAGGTCAAGCAGCTGACAACGGAAAGACATAACAGTGAAAATCAAATACACACAGTCCAAGATGATGAGCAAAACACTGCCACAGTGTCAGCTGTTGTCTCTACTGCAGCTGTTCAGATTATTGATCTTACATCTCGTGTAATACATCAGAGGTCATTTTTGGTCCTTTGACAGGTGGGCCGTTTTTAGGTGATCTTGATGATACACTCATACATGAGCCAATCCTTGCAATAGAAGAGGAACAAATAAACACCCCTACCTGCACCTCAACTCCTATTGATGCTGAGACAGCTTATGCTAGTCCGCCAAGTCCTGCCGGTGAACTTTTGCATGTGACAGTGAAACTTCACAGAGTGACTCTCTTAGATGAATTGATTGCTCAGTTCAAGGATGAAACAATGATTAACTACTCTGTGAAGTACAGCTTCATTGATGAAATGGGGGCAGATGCTGACAGCGTGTCCAGGGATGTATATGCTGCCTTCTGGACAGAATTCCTTGACTGTGCAGCAGAAGGTGCAGATGTGAGGGTGCCATCGCTATCCCCAAAATGGCAAGATGAAGAATGGAAGTCTGTTGGCAGGATATTGGCGAAGGGACTGAAGGACCATGGGTATTTTCCTTCTCGGCTGGCACAAGCCTTTACAGCAGCAGTTATATTTGGTGAACACTCTGTTTCACCTGATGTTGTATCTTAGTCAGTCTGAGCGTGATCTCTTGTCCACTGCTTTGTAAGAGGCTGTTGTCGGCGATGACGAGGAAGAGCTTCTTGATCTTATGGATCGCATGGGAGTAAGAACAGTACCAACAAAAGATAACTTGAGAGCCGTGCTTGTCCAGGTTGCCCACAAGCAAATGATCCAGCACCCAAAATATGCACTGGATAATATTTCAGAGGTTGCAGGACAATACTCAGGAAGTTTTTCCCAAGTGTAGAGGATATGAAGAAGCTGTATGAGGACATTAAACCAACAACATTAAGATGATAACATCTTCTCCAGCTAATTCAGCAGAGAACCAGAGTTTGCAATTTTTACATCAGTACATAAGGGGGTTGGATGAAATAGGTCTCCAGAAGCTGATGAGATTTCTGACTGGGTCTGATGTCATCTGTGTGAAAGGAATTCAAGTCACATTCACCTCTTTGGAAGGGCTAGTGCGGCGTCCAATTGCCCATACTTGTGGCCCAACTGTGGAGCTGCCATCAAGTTACAACAGCTACCCTGAGCTTCGAGCAGAAATGGAGGCTATATTGTCCAGAAACTGCTATGCAATGGACATTTTATAAGAGTTGCTAATTGATTTATGAACACATACACATTTTTCTCTTCCCCATGGGTGCCAGCGATGTAGGTTTAGACTGTGTGAATGTGGGATAGAGCATGTAAGGAGAAAATGTGATTAGCTCTGGTGCTGTGTGATTAGTGCAAAATGATTTTTTTTACATTTCAAGATTTTGTTTTTATTATAAGAAATTATTATCAAGAATAATTAACTTACTTTGCTTTAAGACACTTTTTGTTATCAGGCATGTAAGGAGAATATTTGACTAGCTCAGGGGCTGTGTGATAAGCACAGATTGATTTTTTTATTTTGGATATATTATTTATGTCATACCAAGAAACAGTTAACAATTTACTTTGATTTAAGAAACTTTTTTTTTATCAGTCTAGGATGACAATGTTTGGACATTAAAAATACTTTTGTTATATTTTAACTGTTAAATCATAATAGAATTTGAATCTCTACCTCATGTCAGATGTTAATACTCACAGTGTTTGTGAAACTGCTCATTACATTACTTTGAGGTGTTTTTATTTTACAACTAGAATCACAGGTTGCTGTCTTGTCTTCAAACAGATTGTGTCTTTGCTGTTGAGTCATATAGTTCAGGGGTCCTGCTCTGTGAGGCATGATATGTTTCCACCCACAATCATAAAATTGGACATGTTCCTTTTGTTATGAGGTGCTTGTATTGTTAAATGTTAAAGTTTTCAAATGTGCGTAAACTCAAGGAAAGATGCACGCCCTAATAAAAGATAATTGTAGGAGCCATACATGTAAGTTTGCATATTCACAGGCGTGGTTTGTGTGGGCACACTGCATTGGCACTTTGGTGGAGGGTGTGTCACTGTGGGTTGTACTCCGAGATTATTTCTAACTCCACTCACCTGTTCACCTATTCGTTTGGCTTTGGACCATGGTGTGGGGTGAATGTCGGAAGTGAAACTCTCTGTTGACCGCTTCGCTTTGAAACATTACATGATGTAATCTGTGTGCTTTGCTTTGTTATCTTTAATATTGCGTCTGTAAGTTATTGGAGCTGCATCGCTATGATGAAGTAATAAATGTGACAGAGCCTCAGAAACAAGAATGGATGTTTATTGTGCGCGTCAACAATTATCTTCCGTATTTAGCCCACTGCGGCTCATTGAACTTTAAGTGATCGCCAGTTTAGCCGCAATAATAATCATATGCTTCATTTGCTGAAAGTTTATTGACAACTGCATTTCAACATGAATTTATACAGTGACATTTCATTCAAATACATAAGAATAGTTGATCTGATCTGTTTATATGTTTAGGAGATGACATGATAATCACCAACTAATTTTAGATACACAAATATTCACAAAATTTTGTTACATGTAATTGTTTGGCTGAAAATGACATACAGTAACTTCTTGAGAGAAACAAAAAACCAGGAAGGTATATTTCCTCAACGCTACGATAAACAATAACTAAATATCAAAATAGAAAAAAGGTTTCACTGCTCGGTATTAACAGTCTGTAAGAGCTACATTTGAAATTCAGCATACACACCTTAAGGTCAAGATATTGTAACCTTTTTAATTTATAATTGATAATGATTGTCCTTTGTAGGCTGGCCTTTTTACAATGCACCCAAGATTTTCCATTTTTTCAACAACATGTAACATGTGATGTGATATTTCATTGCTAGCACTTATTTTGATGTGTAATTTTCCCATAATAGAAAGAGGATATACAACGCACAAACTGGAGATTTCCATTAGTAAAGTTCAGTTTTTTACTGTTTAAACACAATACCCTTTACGGTGAAATTCATGGTCCATAAGATTTTCTACCCTTATGTGTAGGCTTACATCCCGTCTTTTCATCCAGTAGAGCAGGTTGTGATCATTAAACTTCAGCTTGTATGTAAGCACGTAAGAACATGTACAGCTCAATGGCTTCCTCTGGAGAGGTGGGTGGATGAAGACTGTTTTCTGCCATGACAAAGCAGCAAATGTCAAACACTGTATCATCACAGGGATATGGTCCTCTCTGAAGGCATTCCTCTCTGCAGACTTCTATCTTTTGTTGGGATACCTCTTTCAGGTACTCTCTGGCACCAAAAAGTTGGGGTAGGGTGTACATCATCACTGGGCGCCCACCTGGGGACACAGCATTTCTGCATGGGCGAATTCTGTGAGTGTTCCAGAGGTTAACAACTTCCTGCAGTTCTCTCTAAAGATAAATAAAAATTGAAAATGAGAAAGTCAGTTCACACATGATCATTAAACCCAGTAATGTAGTTCAAATCAGCTCCAACTTAAACATCTGCAATAATAAACTGTATTATGCAATTGAAAACTTCAAAACACTGACAGTGAACATTTTATTGAATACTTTTCATACTGTAAGTACTTTGGATATATACAGTAGCCTACTTCTGATAATACTGTCCTTTAGTAAGGTTTTGAATAGGCCTATATAGCCTACATGGAGTAAGCTCTTTTTCACTAATATCAGTGGGCCTATGACATTAGTACCACTCTAACCCACTACACAGGGTACTGCTTTCTGTGAAGTAAAACATCTGAATACTTTAACCACTAAGCAGGCAGGTGTCACAGTATTATTCTGACATAATATGTCACTACTGCAACGCTTACCTCTATTATTTGTGAACTGAATGAGACTTTTGTCCAGAAAGTTACCAGAAAAGGAGTCTCAGTCTTTTAAATCTTGGAACAGGTTCATCCAGAACTGTGCGTGTTGCCTCCTTAAAAAGCCCCACCAGTTTTCTATTCTTTGGTTGTGATTGCTCGATCCATACAGGTAACATCTGTGCGAAAAGTTGTCCAGATGATCGTGCCTCAAGAACATCTGCATTTGTTCAATGTAACAGTTCTCGGTTCCAAGATCCGAACGAATTCGGGAAGCAGTTCCATTCCTTGATGACACCTCATCAATAAAGTGTTGCGCAATTATCCTGGGATTACTGTTTGTAGAGTAGGCATGCAGCCATATCACCATTCGTGAAAACCCATCTATTGCACCATTGATGCAGATCCCGTACGGTTTGAGTTTATCATAAGAGTCTACATGCCACAGAAAGTTTGGGCCTGGATTCTTGTACATACGCCGCCGAAGGCGATTCCGGCGCCTCAGCTGCACATCGTGTGGATCCAATATTTTCAGCAGTCTCCTGATCGTCTCTTGAGTCACCACGTAGCCAGCCTGAATGCATTTTAAATGCATCATCTTGTCCTCATCTCCATGGAGCATGCCATATATGTCCAGCTGATCCTGAAGAAACATTGCTATGTCCAGGAGATCTGAATGGGCTTTCCTTCTGAACAACCGCAAAGTCTTCAGGTGCCTGCGCAAGGTGGACAAACTAATAATAATATCATCTATATGACTTAAAGACAGGACAATCTCCCAGTGTCTTAAACCCAGATCAAAGTAAAACTTAATTAAACTAAACAAGCAGGTCATGTTTGCTTCCATTAGCCTACATCGAGCTCTCAATAAAGAGTGAATGTGTCCAATGTTTTGAATGCCCTCTAAACTCAGAAAAAAATTAGCCCGAAAAACAGAAAAGAAAAAAATTACTCAGCAAATCAGAAAAAAATTACCCCGAAAAACCAAGCATAAAAATAAATTACTCTGGAAAACAGAAGAAAAAAAAATTACTCAGAAAAACAGAAATAATTACCTCGAAAAACAGAAATAATTACCTTGAAAAACAGACCAAAAGATAAATTACTCAGAAAAACAGAAATAATTACCTCGAAAAACAGACCAAAAGATAAATTACTCAGAAAAAACGGATTTTTTTTTTTTTTTATTCAAGTGAATGCAATACGCTTCCGTACTCTCCGCCATCGTTCTCTATCTGAAGGTAGGCTACGAGCTTGAGTTGGTGTTTGCGCTGCACCGTCTGGTGTGTGTGTGTCACTGGAACAACAGCCCAACCCCCCTGCCCTCCACCCACACAAACAGCAGGCAGAGAGAAATGTGAGAATAGTAAAAAAATTATCATACATAGAAGGATATTTGACGGAGTTGGTGAAATAAATGTTCAAGATAACGTTTATCTAGCGGGGGAAAAACAAAAAAAAAATGTATAAGCTTATTGATACTGCGGTCTTGAATAATGTAGCCCCTGGGCTCGTTCAGTACCGGGGCTTGGTACCCATCCCTACTGCAGGACAAAAGCCTGATGTTAGCGGGTCTCAGTAGGTTTTTCTGAGCAGTGGAAAGGGGGTTTTAGAAAACTCAGCTCATGCATGGTTTGTTTATGTGACTCTCAGTGGTGACAGAAGTCTTCAGACCTGTACTACCCTGGTATAAATACCACGTGATAGCCTACATCTGGCCTCTTTGATCTTCTTGCTGTTAGCCTGGTGTTCTTTGCAGGATAATTGCTCTGCAGATCCGTGTTTTGGTTCTGTATTTTGCTGGCAGGTTTGATAGGGGAGGTAAGCACATTCTCTTTTGTTTGATGTTTGTTATCCTGCCTGTGACTCTATTGTGAGAGTGCAACTTATCCTTCCTCTCCATTCTATCTAGATCTATCTGAAAGTTTTGGAGTGTCATTGTCTTGTGCTGGCTTGCTCACCAGCTACACTGACTGCCTTAAACAATTGATTGTGCAATAAATTCCTCCAAATGCAAGATGTTCAAGTCACGAGCTGTCAATATAGTACACAGCTCTTACCTGGTTTCCTAGCTTAGCTTTGTAAGTCAAAAGAAACAGGCAAACAAGCTAGGAGTAGTTTATATTTCCTGACTGGCTAGCTATTTGTTTTGTCTGGTCTAACTGAGCTGTAAATCTGTTGGACGTTCCAAATAGGGATGTCACAATACCAGAAATTTAGTAGTCGATACCAATACCAGTGAAATTCCAAGATTCTCTATACCTATTTTGATACCACGGTAAAAAAAAAAAACCCAGATAAATTCCATGTATTTTCTCTTTCACTCCTTTATTGAAAAATACAAATAAAAAACCAAAAAACAAAGAACAGTGGCATGTAGCCTTCAAGAATTTAAAGCAAATAGTACTATGATAAATTATAAACAATGAACATTTTATTGCACAGCTTTTCAGTAATAGTGCCCTGAGACAAAAAATATGGAAATAGATAATATAAATAAATAAAATAAATGTGACATTGCAAAAATAACACTGGCATCTAGCCTTCAAGTATTTACAGCAACCAATACTGTGCTTATGCTGTCCTTAAAATAAACAATCAATTTTTATATAAACACTTAATATAAACATTTTTAGTGCACAGCATTTTAACTGTAGTACTCTAGCTGAGAAAAATAAATAAAAGGAAACAACTTTTGACATCGCAAAAAAGAACAGTGGCATGTAGCCTTCAAATGTTTAAAACAAGAAAAAAAAACATAAAAAAATAAAAAGGGTGAACATTCAGATTAGAATAAAAACACAGAACAGGTTCCTTGTGTCAAGTCCAGCACAAGTTGAGGAACTGTATCAAATAGCCAGCACAAACTAGAGTGCTACATAAAAATGGCTTATGAGGCTTGTGGATTCTTGACTCTTTCTTTGCCAGTTCAAGGTTCTTTGAAAGGAACACCAACATGTCGATGTTGTCTTGGATCAGTCGTGACCTTGGACTGACAATAATCCCTGAGGCACTGAAGACTCTCTCTGAAGCACAGCCCGAAGCGGCAATAGAGAGATACCTTCTGGCAAAATCAGACAAGTGAAGTAATCTGTTTCCATTGGTTTTCCACCAGGAGAGCGGATCCTCCTCAGCACTGAGTTCTGGCATTTTGCTGTATACCAGAAACTTACCACTCAACTTATCTATTGGGGAGAGACCCTCCCTGAGTTAAGGTGGCATCATTGCCTTTCTTCGCTCCTTGTATGCTTGAAAGCAGCTGCTTCAGATCACTCTTAGACTTTTGATGGTCTGTCTTGAGTTGAGGCCTCTTCTTGCCTTGGCACATGAACATGGGTTCCACTTCCTTCACCTGTAGCATCCCTTACTTGGTCCAGAAGGCTTTGTTTGACCTCTTTCTCAAGTGAAACAAGGCTGTCCTTGAACCTTGGGTCAAGGTAGGTTGCAGTGTTCAAAAGAAGCTATAACTCCTTGTCATCTTTTCTTTGCTTCAAATATTCTTTGAAAGCAGGCACAAAACGGCTTCTCCTTCAGATTCTGGGTAATGAGATCTCTTGTTTCAGTATAGATTTTGGGAATCTCTGTATACATGAAATAATTTCTGCTTGGTAGTTGGTATCTGGGGTTGAACTGCTCCAGCATTTGCTGGAAGCCATGCTTTTCTACAGTGTAGACAGGAACTTGATCCATGCATATGAATTCAGCAACTGCCCTATCCAGTTTTCTTGCTTCATGTGAGTTTTTGTCATATTTTCTGTGCCTCTCAAATGCTTCTGATATGGTTGGCTGTTTATGTCTTTTCTGACTTGATTGAGGCTCCTGTCTTACCTGGCAGAAAATTGAGATTCAGTTTTAGTTATCAGGTATAGCTCAATGACTGTCAGAAAACAGCATAAGCTGCGCACACACACGCACACACACAAACACACACACACACACACACACACACACACACACACACACACACACAGTAAGTCAGAGTTTATTGTCTCTCTTTTCCTTAAGAGTTTATATATTTACCTCATGAAATAAAATAGCCTATTGCTTGTAAATATTGTAAAACTTATTTTATTATTTTTCACATCTAGTATGCTGTCGGTTTAAATAAGAAAGTGGCAGGTGGGGAAAAAAAGTAAATTTGTAACCTTGCAGATGACCGACTGCCACTGTAAGGACAGTGGCCTTCTACAGCGAAATCATGTTAACCCTAAACAAGGTAGCCTTCGCCTAGCATTTAGCTATTACAAACGTAGTATGGAACATAACTGACTACCGTTACACAACAAGGCCACCAGGTCTCAAACAAAAATGAATGTGTATTTTCAGGAAAAGGATAACAAGCACAACAGTTTGGCTACGTTGTCATTGTAACATTAACATGATGAACTGAAAATCACTCACCTTAAATTGTTTGTACAAATCTGGATGCCTGTCTTTGGTTTGTAAAGTGCGAAGGCGTCGTTCACAAACAGGCTTTTGCGGGTCTATAATCAACCCTTCATCATCCGCCTTTAAAGCAAAATATTTCCATACACGACTCTTCTGGCTTTTTCTTTCGACGAGCCAAGGTGCTGCAGCTGGACCAAGTTGTGTGCCTGAACTTGTTGCCATCTTCCACTTGTTATTGTGGCTAGACTGCAGCCTAGTAGTGGACGTTCCTCATCCTCCCTTTGGCAGAGGCAGAGCATGTGCCGGAGAAACTGCTCACGTGTGTTCCAAGTCACTCAAATGTTGCCAGTGATGCAGAAACTAGTGTTAATGTTCTTTTACACATTTTTGGTAGATTACTGTCACTTTTGAGGTAAGACACTTTTGCACCATGAGATAAATTGCTCATACAGTAAATGACATCTTGCTTGTGCGCAATGACACCTGATACACGAGAGGGCCTGACAAGCACTCATTCACCTGCCTCCCTCAATAGGATGTCAATCTCATGTTATTTCCTAAGAGAGTGACTATCAATCTTATCACTTGTAGGTACTTTTCGGTACCTTCGATACCCCAAGAAAACGAGTATCGTTCCGTTTTCTGCCATGTGGCATCGACTTGGTACTAAAGTATTGGTTCTGGTGACAACTCTAGTTCCAATCATGTTCTGTGGCCAGCTGCTATTTTCATGGTGATTACCTGTCTGCACAGGCCGTTTGGCTGGTGGTGTTAAATCATACAGGTAAGTGGGCTGGAAGTTCAAATTGTGTCTGCAGCCAGTTGCAGTTCTCTCTTGGATTACCTGGCTGCAAGTGCTTTACAGGCAGGCTTGGGGCAGACTAGGATTAGCCTGCCACTTGCCTGCATGCTCCTGGAAGCTTGAGGTCCCGTAGCCAGTGAGGGAAGTGCAACGGCAAGGTACCAGAGGAGCATGTTAGCTAAACGTAGTGAGGTGAAAGTCCAAGCTCCCTCTCACCAGGACATAGAAGCTTTGCAGGCTGAAATAGAGCAGCTTAAAGCATTGATGCAGTCTCCCAGGATTCAGGTGAGGATGGGAATGATACAATGTCAACTAGGATGTCAAATGCTCATTTTCAGGCCTGTGAAGGTATATTTAGCCCCAGGGAGGATTTTCCCAACATAGCATGGATGCTGCGCATGGATGCTGCGAGACCCCAGCCTCCAAGCCTGATGCAGGAGAAAATAGCCTGAATCACATCCCTGCAGTGCAACGGCGAATTGCCTCACTGGTGCTCTGTCCGGATGAAGCACTGAAAGATAATGCCTTCTGTGCCAGGCCACAGTGCTGGGTCACAGATAGCCTTCTCTCAAGGGTTCATGACATTGCTGCCAGAACGGCGCATATTGGCAACTCCCTCTCTGTGCTCCTCCTCACTCAGTCTCAAATGTTGCAGCCAGAACATGATGGCTGACACAAATGATGTGGCACTTCATGCCTTTGGGCTGATGTCCAGGGAACTTAGCTTCTTAATGTCCACCCTTGTTGTGACATGACGTCAGGTGTGGCTGGCTCAAGCGCCTGTGTTGGATGATTGTAGGAATACTCTACTCCCGGCTCAGCACCCTAGGAAGCATTGCACACAGGACCGGCAACGCTCATGTCATTTGAGTCTACCATCACAACCCTGCCAAAACAGCCAGGTTGCTGTACATAAGCCCTCAAATAAACCTCAGGGAACAGGCTGAGCGCCCTGGACTGGCAGTGGGCAGATTTTCACCACAGCACCTGGATTACTGGGCAACCCATTCCCAAGGTTTTGGAAACAATATCCCAGGGGTCAAGGTGACTTCGATCTGAAGGCCCTTTCCCTGTTGCAGGAAATTGCCAAACTCCTGGACAAAAAGGCCATCAAAGTAGTACATCCACATATACAGGACTATGGGTTTTACTCAATGTATTTCCCCCATAGCAAAGAGGGACAGTTCTCTCAGGCCTGTACTAGACCTAAGGAGGTTGAACAAGTATTTAAAGGTCCTTCCATTTCAGATGCTGCATGCAATCAACATCCTTCAGACCACTGCTCCAGGAGACTGGTTCACCTACATAGACCTCAAAGACGTCTAATTTTGTATTTCAATTCATCCAGAACACAGGAAATTTCTATGGTTTGCCTTTCAAGGTCAAGCCTATCAGTTTGCTGTACTTCCATTTGGTCCTTGGCTCCTCACATCTTTATGAGATGCATTAGGGTAACCCTGATATCACTGGGCCTGGCATGAGTAAAGATTCTCCCTTACTTCAATGATTGGCTTATTTGGCTTATTTGTGCTTATTTTTGCGGCGAAATGAAAGGTGGTAACAAGAGATGCCTCGCCAGGTGGTTGGGGGGCATTGTAGCAAAAAAAGAAGGGAGTTTGGAGCCCTCAATGGAGAGCAACCATATGCTCATTCGAACAGACCAAACCTCAGCTGTGTTTCATATCAACCATCAAGGGGTGACCAGGTCTCTGGAGTCTCTAAGAGAAGCCCAGAGACTCTGGGCATGGGCTTATCTTCTGAAGGTTGCACCTTCAGGTAGTGTGGATGATTTGGGAAGGGTACAGGGAGGCCTGTCTAAATCTGTTCACTTCAGAGAATGCAACTCACTGCTTTTTTAAGTATTTGAACTTTTACTCCTAAGCTCCTGAGCTCCTAAATATTTCTGCTAAATTAAAGGAAAGTGTCACTGATCTGTCAACACTGCTCTCTGTAGCAGGCTGTCCCCTCTCATCTGTCCTGTTTGCACTGGCTACTAAACCTCTCAGTTTCAATGTGCACAAACCTAAATATGGATCTAAAGTGATCTGATGGCTATTGGGTTGAAGGTCTTCTCCCTGATACATCATTTACCATTTCTTCCCAGACATTCACCTATCCTCCTAACACAGGAATTTTCCTCTCGTTCCAAAACTAACGACCCCCCCCTTGTAGCCAAATCGAGGATAACATACATTGGCAGGAGTGCAATGCTGCCTGTATACTTTGGGTGAATTGATTTGATCTCCATTGACTAAATATGTTCCTAGTGGAGGCGTAATCATATATAGCATGGTCAGAATCTGGAAACAAATTAAGATGCATTTTGGGATCATTTGGTTCTCTTCCTCCTCTCCATAATGGGGAACCCTTTGTTCACATCATCCCTTGGTTCTTACAATGGAGAAATTTGGGTATTCACACAATTAGCAACCATTGCCTTGTTTGTTTTTTGCAAGAAACATACAAACTTCCTTGGAGTAATTTTTTCAGGTTTCTGCAGATCAGATGAACCATGTGCACACCCACTTACCTTCTTTTGAAAATGCCTCACCCTCAGCTCTCAGACGCTTCTCCAAAATTTGGGTCTTGACAGAAAGGTGTCACATTTTTGCCATCCTTTACAATATGTTGATCCCTATTCTATGATAGCAATCAAACGTGCATGTGAGAATGAGCTGGGGATGTGGATCGCTGATTGGAACTGGGAAGAGAGCCTCAAAGAGATTCATACTTGCTTTATCATCTGTAGGCAGTCTCATTCAGTTGAGGGTTATCCTCAGACTCCAATCAAAGCTTCACAAGATGTTTTCAGACATCTCTTCCTCCTGTGATGAATCCCGTGTAGCAGAGACACATTTCCTCTTTAGCTTCACTCTCAGTCCCAGGATTGAGAGATACTGGACAAAAGTTTTGAAATCATTCTTTGATATTCTTGATATCCACACTGAACATGATCTTCTCTTAATGGTCAAGACAATCTGCTGAAGTTCAAACCGAGCATCAGAATGGGGACGAAAGGTGATTTAAGTGACTTTGAACATGTCATGGTTGTTGGTACCGGAGGGGCTGGTCTGAGTATTTCAGAAAATGCTGAGACCTCTAGGGTTTACAGAGAATGGTCTGAATAAGAGAAAATATCCAGTCAGTGGCAGTTCTGTGGGCGAAAATGCCTTGTTGATGCCAGAGGTCAGAGGAGAATGGCCAGACTGGTTGGGGCTGATAGAAAGGCAACAGTAACTCAGATAACCACTCATTACAACCGAGGTATGCAGAAGAGCATCTCTGAACGCACAACACGCCAAACCCTGAAGCAGATGGGCTACAGCAGCAGAAGACCACACCGGTTGCTGCTCCTGTCAGCTAAGAACAGGAAACTGAAGCTACAATTCGCACAGGCTCACCAAAATTGGACAATAGAAGATTGGAAAAATGTTGCCTGGTCTGATGAGTCTCGATTTCTGCTGCGACATTTGGATGGTAGGGTCAGAATTTGGCATAAACAACATGAAAGCATGGATCCATCCTGCCTTGTATCAATGATTTGGAACCAGTTCTCAGTACACAATCCTAATTGTTTATCTATCGGTTGCATTCTCTTGCTTTGAATTCCAAAATATAGACTGCATTCTCATGTCCATATTAAAACTCAAAGTTATAATCTGTAACTTTTCCACATTAAAATGTCTCACAACAACTAGACCTATGTTTTATATGTTGTTTAGTTGTGTTCTGACATTATCACAAATGTTTCCACCAATTATCAAACCAGAGAAATCTGTGATTTTATTCATGGTGATGCTACATGTTATTGGTTGCTTGTCAGTGACATCATATCCTCTATGATCATGTGTCAGTGTGTTTGTCTGACAGAAGCTCAACATTGACTTTTACCTAGTTTTAAGCCACATACACTTTTTACACCTTGGTGGTTTTCAGCTCTATATTTGAACCAGATGAAGGATTTTAGTCGTCGGACGTCTGGATCTGAAGTTATCAGAGAAACAAGCTGAGGAAATGTTAGACAGCTCAGCTCCCAGACGTCCTGTGTCAAAGAGAATCATTGACTAAAGTTAATGATTTGTTCTGGGCAAACTGTTTGTTTTTGGTGATTTTCAAATGAGACATGGAGAGTAAAGTGATTTTGAGGAAATGTCACAATTTTTATGCCTAAATGTGGTTATATTGTCTGTCGAAAGTGTTCAGTTCATGGACCATCAGAGGTTGAAAATCTCAAGATTGTTTATGTTCTCACAGCATCTGCTGTCATCTGATAAATCGTGTATGTTTGGTTTTTATAGAGTTTTTAAAGTCAAATTTTTATTATTTGAGTCTTAGTATGCGTGCATGTTGTCCTTTGTGTTCCTGTTCACCCCACACACACACACACACACACACACACACAAACCTATCCAATGTGAGGGTTCTACTTGTGTGATGTGTCCAGTGATAAGTTTACACTGAAGGCTTGGCTGCATCACTGACAGTAGTTAGTGATGTATGTTGTTATTTAACCACTTACTTTTTTATTTGGCATAGTGATTACAGTTTGTCCAACAGTGAAAATCACAGTCACAACTCAACACGAGTAAAAGACAATAAAGAACACAACAGAACACTATCATTCATTTAGACTCTGTCTTTAGATTTCTATCAGGATCTGCATGTTGTAAAATTACACCAGAATCCACAAAGATCTGTTTGACATTAATACTCAGGTTCAACAGGAGCTGCTTTGATTTGATGTTTACTCACAAACAGACAATTTTCATATTATTTTCTCATAAAATTATTGGAGTAAGAAAATTACACACAAAAAATCTAAACTAAGAATTATACTATGACAGCTGTATAAAACACGTAGTGGGAACGGTACAGTTCAACAGAAGCTGCTTTGATTTGATGTAGATTCACAAACAGACTTTATACAGTTTACATAAAATGATAGAAGAAAATTAAAGGAAACAAAATCAAAACTAAGAATAATACTAGGACAAGTGTACAATGACAGTAGTGTATGATACAATAAGACATTTGATAGACAAGAAAAGTTTGAAGTAAAATTAGAGCAAAATAGTAAGAAGTATCATGACCACAAAAACTGTTCAATGACTGAATCATGATTTATCGTCAACATAATTACAACCATATAATGAATACATAGAACTCTGATTTGAACAGTAAGTTAATTATTTTGTACGTTAAAAAAATAAACATACAATATAAGTGTAATTACACTTTTTTGGTTTATGACAGACAATATATGAACAAATCTGCCAGTTAATGAATCAAAAACTGTTATGTTGGACCCTTAAAACCTAAAAATCTAAAAATGTAAAAATTAAGCAGGAAAAGAATATGACTTACATGTTTATCATCAGGAATGTTTCATTGCTGTGCTTTATATTTATCTTCACATCAACAAATAAATCCAAGTGTGAATAAAACAGCCATGTGATACAACTGTTTAAAGCACTTTGAGACCTACTACAGACACAGCAATGAACTTTTTGTGCTGTTGGTTGTTGCACATGCTCTGGTATCAGAAGGTATTTTGAAACCAATTGCATATATTGTTGAATATCCCCTTGACATTGGACTTCATCTTCTCCAGTTTTGACTTTTCTTGTCCAGTTAGATGGTCTCCCGCTGTCAACTTTGTCAACAGAACTGCCCGCTCTCTTACGCTCCGTAACTCTTCAATACGCTGCTTAAATCCAGGTTTGGCCTCATGTTCCTCTGTCTGTATCAGGAGATCAATATAATCTGGAGTAGCCAAAGGATCTGGACGAAGGGCAATATCTCTTAGTCGTTGCAGGGATTTGGTTAGCGTTTCCATCATTTTTACAACTTTCCCCTGCACCTGCTCATATTCCTCTTCCAGTCGTTTAATCATTTTCTCTGAGTCCATCTTTTCTCCCATCGCAGCCTCATATTTCTTCTTCAGTTCCTGATATGTCCTCTTCTCTGTTACACGTTTTATGTCCCATCGGTACGTCATGTTGAAATGGTCACTCCATACACATTTTCCTGGACATACTTTGCAGTTTCCATTTTTCATTGCAGCACACCCTCTTTTCTGATTATCGTTTGGTATGCCACAAGGATAATGGCAGGTATAGTTGCACCCATGGCAGTTGGTGATGAAGGTTCTTGGAGGAATATCAATCCTCTCGGATTTTTCAACCTCTACTTCATATTCAAAGTCCTCATTCTCCTTGATGTGGGTCTCGTGGTTTTGGAGTGCAGCTTTTGTGGTGTTTATTTCCTCCAGTTTAGACAAACCTTTTCGTATCATTGGCTGCACCCCTACAACAACCGCCTCAAGCTGTTTGCGCTCTTCAAGAACCTCCTTTGTCAGGGTCAGACTTTGGGGTTTCATGCTGGTTAGATGAGTGAAGAATGTCTTCATGCTGGCTTTCCCCATTTTCCAGAACATGTGATCAAAGTTGTCCTCATCGTCCTTGGCTCCTGTATTTTTGGCAAAAAGCACAGAATTATTGAACTTGAAATGGAGAATAGACTCATCTGTGTTTGTAGCACATGGAATCTCTGCAGCTTTGATTGCCTCCAGGACGGGGGGTGATTTGCCATCAGCGAAGGTGATCAGAGCAATGATGTTGCTGGCAATGTCCTTCCCAAAAATGGAGAGGATGGCATCAAAGATGTATTTCTGTGTGTGTGTCAGACGAGCTAAAGCAGACTGTACTACAAAGCACACTGCATCAATGCTATCAATTCCACCCTCGACGGAGAAAAACTCTCTGATTTTGTCTGTGATTTCTTTGTCTTTTTTGATTCCTCTTGTGTCGCCAAACCCTGGAGTGTCGATGATTGTGAGGGAGTAAGGAACTTGGAAACCATCTGTGTGATAAATCTGATAAGCTGTCACCTCTGAGGTCTGACTGCACGCTTGCGTTTCATTAGTTTCTTCATTTATCAGTTTAAATCTGCAGTTGTCCTCCCAGTCAACGCCAAGGATGTAGTTGATCATGCCGTTGATGAGGGTGGTCTTGCCAGATCCAGTGGCACCAACAACCATGATGGTTTTGTTTTCTGGGTTTGTGGTTGGTCTCTGTCCAAAAACCTTTTTGTTGAGCTGACCATCTCCTGCTGGTTTCAACTTAAGCAGGTAGACTGGTGGATCACCTGGGAGCAAAGTCAACTCCTTTTTATGCACTTGTTGTTTCTTAGTTTTAATCTTGAATTCTTCACCAGGCAGACTTACTCCAACACCAACATCCGTGCGCATCCTGATGGAGTAGACCGTATTCTGTTTAAGATCATTCAGAGTGAATTTGTACACCTCTGTCTCGGTCTCTTTGCTCTGCCATTGATTGCTGTTGTCCTCCTTGAACTCAATGATGTAACCTTTAACGGATTCACACTGTTGGACAGATGGGATGCTCCATGTCAGAGTGATAGAGCTTGTTTTCACTTCAGTTTCTTTTACCTGAGTTGGGGGACCAGCTGTTGTGAGGATTACAGCACTGCAGACGTCGCTGCTGACAGTGTAGCTGAGTTTGCCCACAGCTGTGGTTCTGAACTCATACTCAATGTCTGGCTTGAGTCCTGACAGAGTTACTGTGTTTTGATTCTTCTCCAATGGGTGAGATGCCCATTCAGTGTCCTGTTTCTGTTTCACTCTGTATTCTACTCTGTACTCCACAGTGGCTGAGTCTGGTTCAGATACTCTAACTGTTAAGCTGTCACAAAAAACAGGAGTAGTTGTTGGGGTGGCAGGTTTTGATGGAGGAACAAAGCAGACAGCATCATCACACCCATCTTCATATATGAAAATAAATGCCTCAGGATGACTTCCATCATATTTTGATGCAACTATGAATTTGGTGTCATCACTGTTGCTCAATTTCTTCAGTTCTTTAAACACTTGGAGTTGTTTCCTCATTGTCTGTCTGGTATCATTGGAGAGCCAGTTTATGTTTCGCACCTGAAGATCAGAGGATTCTCCAGGAGTGTCCTTCACTCCTGCTGGCTTCAGATGACTTGACATTTTGACCAGGAAGCTATCATACTGGTCTACAGATGGAAATGAAAAGCACACAACATTTTTGACATCAGGATCAAACAAGAGGTCATCCAAACTGTCGTCCATTTTTGCACCTAATTTCTCTAGTTGCTTCACGAAGGATTTCATTGTATCTGATTCCTTCTCCTTGTTTTTTAGCCACTCATCCAGGTCTTTGCTATTGAATGGCGACTTGTCGTGTGCAGCAAGGATGTCCTCCAGGGAACTCTCCTCTTTTCCACCCCCTCGGATTGAAGGGAGTACTGACCCGAGCTTCTTCATGAAGTCAAGCTTATACTGACTGCACATCTGCATCAAATCCTGAACCTGCTTTTCCATGGCAGGAAATGTTGTTGCTGCCGTGTCTTTCAGTATGTCACTGCATCTCATCTCTGTCTGGTTCAAACTCTCGATTGTTTCTGATGAGCGTGTGATGAGAGCATTGCTGATGTCTCTTTGGAGTCTTGATGCTCTTGCATCCAACTTCACCAGAGGGTACAGCCACACCCTGAGTGGAACAGCATGTTCACCATTCTCTCCCAGCATGTTAGGAAGGCTTTTGTAAACTCTCACAGCCTCATTGAAGGACGTCAGGTTGGAAGGTAAGTTGAAGTCTCCATGAACTGAGCAGCTAAATTTTTCAACTGCTGCTTTCTCTTTTTCATCCATGCAGAGTGATGCCTCAGCATTTACTGTGAGAAATTTCAGCTTATTAAACATGAGGTTCACCTCCCTCTCCACTTGTTTCTTATCTTCCTCTGATGATTCTCTGTCAAACACAAAGTAAGCACCAGCTCCGTACAAGATGGCTGTGACGACATGAGTGGCAGCATCATCCTCAAACACATTAGGATGAGATACCTGTCCATTAGCCAAGTCAGACATTGTCAGTGTTTCAAACTTTGTCGTTGTTTTGTACTGAAGAGTCACCCGGGCTTGTTTGTGAGATTTCTTTATGTCTTGGAAATATTTTGCTGATCCTCCCACATTCACCAGTCCTCCCAAGAGACTCAATCTAAGAGAACCGGAGATCTTTAATGAATTTGACTTCTCCTCAATCGAATCTGATGTGGAGACAATCAATTCATTGTTATTCTGTTGTCGCACACTTGTGTTCTTTTGTAGCTGGTCTTGATCCCATAAGGTTACACCTGTTGACAAATTAATGATGCAAAATTAACAAAGACTTCAAATACAAC
>NW_019174519.1:0-16803 GCF_002260705.1 Seriola dumerili | reverse complement strand
TTTGAGAGAGCAGAATGAATCAGAACAATCAAAGATATCAAGAGTGACTAATATACTGAAATGACTGCAAACAAGGATTGTTGACATTTTCCCACTTGTGACTGATAGAGGGCGTGGAAAGAACCACAAATTTGTCGTTCAGTGTTTCTCAAGTTTATGCATGATTTAGCTCTCAGTAAACTGCAAATTGGTGTTTATTTACATTCCTTGGCTGCCAAAACCATTTCCCAAAGCATCAAATTGTAGACATGCACCTTTCGTCATTAAAACATCTGATAAATAAACAAATGGATTTTTTTAATCTCCTTTCAGAAACACAACATACACTTCCACATGATTAGCCAATATTCTTCTAGTTCTAGAATTAGGCTCTCGTAAATGAATAGATCTGTTTGTTATTTAGTGTCTTTTTTCATGAGGGTGGGCAAGTGAAAAATGTATCTCATTTGCGTGGTATTTGCCTGTTCACATTTGCAATGTTAACATTAGCCACCAAGTTTGCGTCCATTACTATCCTTCCCCGTGTTTGAGAACGAAGCGTCACCGGGGACTGTACTGCTTCAAAATGAAATGAAATAGATATAGACCGAAATACAACATGATTGTAAAGCTCATTGAATAAGCTCCGACGTCATCAGTCATGCTCTCAGTACCGGAGAAATAGAAAAGCTCACTGCTCTTGCAACTTAAGAAAGCACATGCAAACAGACAAAACAAAACCATTCTGAAAAACATCTTCATCAACACATGCACTGCAAATTCCTGACACACACACAAACACAACACAACACAACCAAATACACAAATGCACTGAAGTAGCATAGGATTGACTAAAAATGTGTATGGCTGCAACTTGCAATGGATCTATTATAATAGTCATTCCATGTGCACTTGGTCAATGCCTTATTAATTTTAACTTTTAATTGTTAGTCACCTAAAAGTATTGTCTTTTATCTTCAATATTTCAGGATTTTACTTCCTATAATATATCATTTTTAATTATCATCTTTGCATTCTAATGGCAGAGGTCATAAGTATTATCAGCTTTGTGTGGACTTGTACTCAAGTGAAAAGCAAGGAAGAAGACATGTTCTGTCCAAGTAGCATGTGCAAATGAGTGTTTATGTGTTATATGTGGGGTTGAGATGTGAGCCTACACGCTCAGTCCAAGTTAGAGTGAAAATATAAGCATAGTGTTAGATATAGTTCCAGATTGTCTTTTGGATACAGAAACTAGAAACCTCCCCAGCATGGTCCAGGTTTACTCGATCAATATCAACATCAAGTAGATGAAACACTCCTAGCTCCACCCCTTTGCTTGTTAGGCTGGAATGCGAGCGATCTCAGGACCACAGTGAATGTTGGGATGGTCAGAGACAGGCTTCACGCACACACACAGCAAAGTTTTACTTTACTACCTGCTTCAAGTGTCCCCAGTAAGCAGGCTCGTAAAACATGTAGAAAGAATTTATGGTAAATGATGGAGTAAGCCACAACAAAAACGTTTAAAAGAGGCTGGTGATCAGATGATGTAATGTTCTAATAACCAAATGTGTTAATGTACTGGATGAAACTGTGTGACTGTGTGTGTGTGTGTGTGTGTGTGTGTGTGTGTGTGTGTGTGTCTGTTGTGTGTTGTGTGTGTGTGTGTGTGTGTGTGTGTGTGTGGTGTCGTGTGTGTGTGTGTGAATTAGAATAGAAATTACCTTTTATAATGTGCATTATATATAAAATATAAATATGGAGTAAAACAGATAGAGCTTAAGCAGTTATGGAAGATGAAATAACGGTTCTGTATTATGAATGTGTGTACCATGGGTCACAGTCTTTAGGTTTCTCTAGGCTTTAAGTTGGCATTGCAGGTGAGAAGATTCACATTGGATTAACATAGATTAGATTTCACAGTAGATTCCCAGCAGCAACCAACATTAAAAATCTTTCTTTAGGTGATCCTAGAAAGTAAAAGCCATTGTTGTGCTTCTCTAATGACCAATATAAACGGTAGTATAGCTAGTCAAGAAAACATCCTCTGACATGTGGACGCCCAGGAACTTTAGAGCATTTGACACTCTCCACCATGTTTCTATTTATAAGGAATGGAGCGTGTCCACTTCCATGTTTCCTGAAGGTCAGTTTGATGAGCTCCTTTGTTTACCTGTTGTTTTGAGAGTTAGGCGATTAATTGAGCACCACTTCGAGACCTCCCCCAAACTCTCCTCATCTGTAATGAGAACTCATTGTCTGAGACCAACTCTATCACTATTAATACATGTTTAATAATGTCTGAACTGTGGGATGACACAGTCGTAGGTAGGCAGCACGAAATGCAAAAACAAATCTGATGCGATTATTTTGGCAGATATGCAATGTGCAATGCAAGTCGTGTAGGTTGCACGTTATACGTTGATGTATACCACAATAAGGAGAGGACAAATAGTGACTGTGCAGACAGGCTCTGAAACGGGCCTGCGGCAAATGTCCTCTACCAAGTATCTTCATTATCATTTGATCAAATGTTTTACAGAATGATCTCCTTAATCTTCCTCTTTTCCAGTAAATCCCTCCATGTCACACTCACAGAGCTGGACGCTTAGCTGGTGTTCACTACCAATATAAAACCATACTTGTACTGCAGATAAGTATGATAAGCTACACATGTTCAGTTTCAATTTTTACATTTTCAATACACTCTTTGAGCAAACTTACTGCTGATTAGGCATATAGCATGATAAAAGAGCCTGCTCTCCTCATTTAGGCTGGCACTTTCACTCTGCACAACAAGTGTTCACCTTCAGGAGGAGAAGCAGCCTCAGCCTATAAATGCATAGAGGTAAGTCTCTGTCAAATACTTTTCTGTCATAGACGTCTGGATTACTTGAATGTCATGGATATCTGCTTTATCTGTTTTATCTTTATAATGAGTCTGGATGCGTATCCTTGATGCACTTATCGATCCGGTACTCTTAACGGTACACTTATCGTCATTTTTGGTTTTTTTGTAAGAGGAAAAAAAAACAAAGTTTAAGAACTAGAATTAACATTGCTATATTTTCTCAATATGAACTTGATTAACACTAACACCGCCCACCCCCAGCTACCTGAAACTTGAATCCGAATTGACAGTTCAGATCATGAGCATGTGAACTGAATATAATAACATATCATCAAATTTAACAACAATCCATAATGATCAGCTGGCTAAGTTTACTTTCTGTCTTTAACACCGATGTATGATTAATGTAGTTAACTCTGCATGTGTAGTCCAGGCTGCAGCGTACAAAACACCACCTGACGCAACGACAGAAGAACAAGGCTAGTCGCCTCGAAAACTGTTACATCTTCCCGTTTGTATGTACGGACTCCACTGGAGTTTCCAGAGATCGCTCGATTTTTTCCACTCTTGCATGCAAAAGCCTGAAGCACACATTTGAAACGTTTAGCTATCTCCACCAATTGGACACTGAAAGCAGGGTTGCTGGTGTGCTGCACGGATGCTCCAGCATGACAGACAGTTGGCTGTCCCCCGCCCCTCACCACACACAGGCTCACGAGAGAGAAGAGACGAGAGAGAGAGAGACGAGACAGAGGAGAGTATGAGAGGAGAGAGAGAGATAGACCAGAGAGAGAGAGAAGATTCCATTCAGGAATAGAATTTAGATAGAATGTGTGGAAAACTTTTATGTCGCCAAAATAATAAACAGGAAATCTATTTTCTTAATTTCTACCAGTATCTGAAGACAGATATATGAAATGGGAACACCAGATTGTTGGAATCTGGTAGTAACCTGGTTTGGTATGTTTTCCGGTTCTCGGGTGTGTGCTCGGCCATATTAATTAATATTTAATTTAATTTTAATAATAATAATAATTCTAATTTCTTTAGTTCGATAACCTTTATCATTTTAGAAATAATCATAAATCATGTTAATTAACCAAAACACGTCCTTACCAGATCCAAACACACATTAGAGATATGGAAGTTATACTTTATATTGATGGATTGGAACACCTGGATCTACCTGCTATTTCTATTCTCTTTGCCAAGAAAAGACATTCTGTTGGACGATGTGCTTGGTCTAATTAAACTACAACACATGAATAGAAATTTACAAGATTGTGTCATTTTGGTGTATTTACTGTGATGAATGGATGGTTTAACCTTTCTACAACCAAAATTTAATGTCAGTTTAAAAGCCTGCCAGATTCGTTAACTTTGAGGATATCAAGATTAATGCCATAACCCCATATAACAGGTTTGCTCTCTGTTTCTGCTAATACAAATTATACAGAATGTCTAAATAGTTTTCTAGATAAATAAATCCAGGACGTGGCAAGGTTTGATGATTTAACGCACACAAATGTTCCATTTCCCATCCAATTAAATGTATTGCCAGAATTGATGGCAACCCTCCTTGGGCCCTCTATGTTGAAACTGGAACAGAACTTGGAGGTCAGGCTATTAGCTATGATTAACGATGTTTAAATTGATTAGTCCTGTAGTACCCAGCATATTTGCTTGGTGAAAATACAGTTGTCCTTGTGATTGCAACATTTAAGCGCTGTGTTTTTAGTAGCTAGATTTGCGATTCTATATTTAGTATTTCCAACCCATTAGTATACTTCGTCTACCATCAGCCACCTTGCCTTTTCAGTTTTTCACATGGAGGAACCAGTTGGCTAGTAGTATCCTTGGAAACACACCACTTAAGTCCAAAGCTGACCAAACGCCGCTGCTTTTTAAGTGCTAGATCCACTGTTCCAGAAGATCAATTTAATTAAATGAAGTCTACACAAACATTTATTATAGCATTTAATAGTTGTCATTCTTTAACTCCTGAAAAAACAATATTTATAATATAATCAACATGATATTATTAATAATGTATAATTCATATTTGCACAAGTAGCTTTGCAGTAGGTCGTATCTGCCCTTCGAGCCTTGATGAAGCGCACGTCACTTACAGCTTCAATAATTTTATATTTTTTCCCCTCATCTTTCTGATGTCGCTCTGGAAACTGTAGGTACTCGTTCCATCGCAGTCTCTTTGCTATATCTCACAGATCGAAACATATAGAATTCAGTGTCCCCTTTAAGAGAAGGGGATGTCCTGCTTGATACCAATCTCACTCCAAAATGCAGGGATTAGTCAATCTCCAAAACAAGTGACATACCGAGATGAGGCAAAATAAATGGGGCCACATGGCTTGTTTTTCTTCTGGTCCAGTATATTGCCCGTTCCAGTGCCCAAATCTGGCCCACTTATACAGCAATGATTAGTCAATGTATGCTACAACAGGTCTGGAACCAATTTTGGCACAAATGTTTCCAAGCTGGTGCAGTCAATACTGTTGGAGGACATAACAGTCAGAAATCTTGGCCCGACTGTGGAAGTATTACGGCCAAGACATTGGCCAAGGAAACCAAGGCACTATGTTGGGACAAAAGTTTAATTTTGCTATTCTGAGATTGGTATCCTCAAAAACTGTACTCACACAGTAATACCTGAAATGCGCTTCCCCAACGAGTCTGTGTGACACTAATCCAAAGGGCATAATGTAAGGAACCAAATATACAACACAGAGGTCTTTGTTCCTCTGTCCTTCATGCCTTGATTTGATGCCAAGTCATGTTACTATGGCTCTAAACAGCCATTAAAATTCCTGGGATTCCTATTTCTGTATAGAAAGTCTGCTAATTATTTACCTCAAAGGAGATCAACACTTGCTACCCACACTAAAGATATTTACGTTCCGCCATTACATGAGGACTTGTTGGTTGAATTAGTCTGTTGTTGTGGCATTCTTCTTTTCTAGAATTAAGAAAATTACACCTGCCCAATGCCACATCCTCGTTATCCATACATCACCATAGGGCTTCCATAGTTTTCGTTCAAAACATCTGGCATTTCTTAAATAGACACTATTTAAGGAACCTTAGGTACATTGGACCAGGGAGCCGATCGCACCCTCGCACGATGTACTCTTGTGCCCTCTTTCCACCTGGAGTGGGTCATCATCTGTTGCGTGAAACCTATTTCTCTAACTGGGGAAATGTTTGGCTGCTAAAACAAAAGTTTCCACATGCCTCTGGTACCAGTATGTACCCACCTCTATGAGTGACTTCAAATAGATCTTTAGAATTCAGTCCTACCTTGTTCTCTTCCTCTTCATTCCATCATTGAGGTGGTCTGCCCCTCCTTGGCATAGCCAGTCTACTTTTCATCTCTCAATCTCCTCCAGCTATTACAAAGAGAAACCATCAGTAACCACAATGAGCAGCACTTGGTGACTGTGGGAGGAAAAACTTCCTTTTAACAGGAAGAAACCTAAAGCAGAACCAGACTTCAGCGGTGGCGCTATACCCTCAATCCTTCCAATTTCATAACCATCATTGATGAAACTCCATTACTTGACTTCAGAATCCCCTTTGTTTCTTTTTTGGCTCTTTTTATTCGCTATCAGGTGCCCACAAGCTTCAAATAATTTTAGCTTAAATTCATTAAGCATTCATTGTCTGTTGCCAAAGTTCATTACCAGACTGTAGACTTCCCGTACAATACGATCCTGTCATCTGCATGAATTTTTCAAGATGCATCTGCTGTTGTGAGCTGTGTCATGGTGTGGACAAGGGACTGCAGTGCCAGAGAACTTGAGACTGTTTTGCGGTGTGGTGTGGGAACAACCATCTCCTCTTAAAATTCTGACCAAGTCAAAGGAGATAGTAGATGTTAAGAGTGACCAGCACTAAGTTGTACACTATTTGTACAATAGGTGGAGGTGGTGGAGGGCACAAATACTGGGGCCAGTTGTACAGAACACCTTAAGTTTTTCTTAAAGTCACGATTAAGGTTTCCTTGATAATAAAAATGGCTGCCACCAAAACACTTATTTTTCTCTTTAAAGTTTCTTGAAAAATGTCACATAAGTATTTAAGGTTTTTCTCCTTATCTGGTCCCACGGCCTAAGGAATCACTACAGTCAGTTTAAACGTTGCACAAAAGAACCTTAATGATCAAAGTAAGGAAAAAAAACTTAAGCTACCTCTGACCTCTATCTTAACTGCAACATGATCAAGTTTATGCGTTTATAAATCAAGAAAATTTAACAATCCAAGAAAGAGTGAGAAACCCAATGGACACCGTTAAGTAAATTTTATTATTATATCTCTATAATTTTTTATTTATTTATGTATAGCACCAATTCACATCATAAGTTATCTCAAGGCACTTTCCAAATAGAGCAGGTCAGACCTTCTCTTTCTAATATTTTTTACAAGAGACGCCCAGCATATCGCCACCAGCATTAGCAAGCTGTTTACCAGGAACAGAAGATGAAGGATGAAGTATCACTCTAGCGTACACACATTTAATGTTTGAGTCTCTGTTGGACCAGATGGCAAACACAGAGTCAAACTCAGATTTGCTCTCTGCTATTTGTATACTTCCTGCATTCAGTGTACTACTTCCTCTATGCTACTGGCGTATATGCTTTAAACTATAAGCCATGTATAATAAACTGTCAAATACCATGAAACTCATACACAATATATTAAACACACAAATTTCTTTTTATACCTAATTTAAACCTCTCTTTTCCACAGGGTTTACAGGTAAGTAATATTTAACTGTAAAATACTCATTTCCAGATATCCTCAGATGTAAATGTTCAACATCTCATTAACCTTTTTTCTTTGTTCCTTTTTACCCCTTTAAAACCTTATGAAAAGTATACATCTAGTAACTTAACCACATTATTTATTCAAAAACAAACAGTCAGTGTGAGTTATCCTTTCTTCAATGTACTCTCCGAAATTGATAGTGAAACAGTATCAATTAACCAGCTGACATCTTGTAAAGTGTTATTTTGACAACACCATATATTTAAAACCACATTTTTCAACCCCAATGAACTGTCAGAAAGTAGCCTTTATTTCATGTTCTCAAAGGCAAGTACCTGGTAACATATACGGCATGCTAGCAAACGATAGCATCGACATTTAGCATTGATAATGGGATGATAGCTCAGAGCAGGGGGTGGTTATAGGTGAATTCTTATGGCCCAGAATTTTTGATTAGACTATTGATGAACACTAAGAGGTGGAAGTTATTGTTGGATATGTGTGGTTCTGCAAACAACAAATAAAATTCCAAAACATTCAACAACACGCTCATACTCATACATAATTCACAGGTACAACAATAAAAAGCTCTATTAGAATATACTAATCATTTCCACAATCTCAAATTAAACTTTCTTATACAGTCTAGAAACAATGTACAAATATACACGGCAACATGTCTCGATTACAAACTGAACAAACCTCTTTTAATTCTCCAAGAGTCTCTCCAAAATAGATACACTGTGCACAGGTTTAAGAGTACACTGTAGAATATGCAAAATGTAAACATCAAAAAAAAAAAAAAAAAAAAAAAATAAAATGGCTAAACCTACTAATGGCAGCAGTGCAGCTGGCACTCTAATCTAAATAGCCCGGCTGCCACATTACATTACTTGCATCCGCCGACTCAAAACAAGATGGTGCTCTATAAATAACATTATCCAAACACTACGATAACCTGAAACTCAGTGAGTAAACTCAGGCAAAAGGAAAAACAATTCAATATTGTATTCCACAAGCATTCAACTAAATGTCCCCCCTCTGACGCCAATTTGACATTAATCAGCTATAACGAATAGTTCAGACTATCGCGATGGATGCGATTACACCCACTAACAGAATAAACCGTCTACCCACGTTAATGGAAAAATAATTATAGCAACATCTACTTCTTGTCTATTGCAACTGCACAAAGTCCAAAGAATAAGGCAAAGTGGACGTTCTTCACAACCTTGTGGGGAAGAGATCAGCCGAACCAACATTTACACTCAGTCACCTTTCCTGAATGAGGGCTTAATGCTCCACCGAACCCCTCACTTTGGGTTATGTGCCCGCCTCCGCTCGCTACCGGCAGGTTCCAGGCAACCAAGATTGGCTATTGCCATAAGATCGGAATTACCACATCACCAATAGTTTGTACATCAACTTAAGTTAACACTAAGCTTAGGGCCTTTTAACAGGAGTCTGAAGCAATGCTATAAAACGGTATTACCCCTACTTAAATCAGCTATTAAGTTCTACTAAACACATAGAACTGTATATTGAAACTATCTACAATATGGCATAGGGCCTATAGATGTAGTATGATACAATGCTAAAAATGATTAAACACCACCTTAATTCAAGTACCATTATATCATCTACTACCACAGTTGTGACTCTACGTATATAAAAAAGCTGAATAATAATTGAGTTCAAGAGAGTGTAAAACATGGAGTAGTGAGGCAGTACAGAATAGTAATGTAACTGGCAAGCAGATGGCACTAACTGAAAAATAATTAATGCAAAATATGCAGTTAATATCAATTGGAGGTGGTTAAAATCAGTTCGCATGACAGATTGCATAAGATTCTTTCAACTCTCAAGTTTGTTTTCAGATCTCATGCACTGGCTTCTACATGGAGTCAGTGTCAAATATCTTGCACAGACAAGAATACATGACCGATAAAAAGAAAAGTTAACAGGAAGACAGCAGATAGAGAAGGGAGAATGAAGAGAGACGGTCACACAAGCGCTTGGGCGCTCATGTGCTTGCAGAAAAAACAAACGGTTAGAATGCGGCAGTGCGTTGTTTCACGAACGGTTGTAAGTGATCAGATCAGCAGAAACGCCTGACTAATACTGTACTTAGTTTAACTGATTATATATGATTGGCAACAAGTACACAGCGCTGAATTTTTAAAAGAGTGGAATAAACGAAGCTAACTGAATAGTTAAGGCAAAAAAAAGAACTTGTTTTAAGTTCAGATAGAAAGTCTGAATGAAGTCAGATCAGTCTGATATTCAGCGTTCCAGAGCAGAGGGGCCTGATGTCTTTATTAGAGACTCGTGGGAAGCAGACCAGAGCCCTAAATTCCAGGAATCGGATGAGCACTGCGAAATGAGACCAGTTAACGAATTAGAACTTGAAATTTTAACATCACAAGTTTAGGACCAGCAGATTCAAGTTTATTGATTTGTGTATGACCTTTTCTAGTAGCCGGATCACTCTACTTTCCTCAAACTGTGCTCTCCACAGCGCCTTTTATTTTAATGGTTGCTCTATGGTTTCATGCCACATGATCTTTAGTCCGGTCAGTCTATAAGCAGAAGTGTTTGATGTCCACAGTATCAGCGGAATGGCTGTGGTTAAACGCTCACGGTCTTCAGCACACTCACCAGGATTAAACGTCTGGACACTGTGAAGCTTCCAGTCAAAACAACAGGAACTATAGCAAAACGATAGCAGCATCTTCTTCGTCGATGTTACCCGCCTCCCAAAAAGTTCGTATAACACGTTTATGAGATGAATGAGCAGCAAATTTACAGTCTCCATTGTAAACAGTAGAATTTTAAAATCTATCTGCTCGCTGCTGCTTAAATTACTTAAACATTTTTGTTTAAATAAGAGACATTTTAAGAGATTCTGTGGAACACCCTTAAATAATTCCACCACTAAGGAGAAAATTAACCTTAAGTCTTCAACTGGTACTACTATGTAGAAAAACTTAAACGGAGTGTTTTGTGTCATCCGAGCCCCTTGGCCTTTCACCTTGACAATAAGATTGGACTGCGAAGTTTAACCACAGTGTGTTGCATGGTCTTCGTACTAGTCTGTTGTTACAAGTGAGCGATTTTGTTTTGCCAGCACATTAATTTTGCGGCAGCGGACATCAGAAACTGAAGAAGGCTAATAAAAAAGGTGGCTCTGTTGCTCGCAATCTGGAGCCCCTGACAATTAGTTGTTGAGGAGTTGCTTGAACTGTTCTACATTATGGACCAACCAACAATTTCCGGCGTACACAACCTGCCGTTCAGACAAACAGCTATTTTCATTGTTCATGTGTCTTCAAGCTCCACGAGTAAAAAGGACCAGCTATAGGAAGTCAATTCCGCTGCCCATCCCAGTAACTCCCCTCTGTGCTGGTCAGAGAAGACTCATCTTCTCACTGGCAATTGCAATAATGCACAATGTGCATTTAATTTCCACAGTTAGAATCTTAAATTCTGCCGTTACTATTTTGAATCTAAGTAGTTAATAGTTGTGCTAATGTATCTATTATGTAGATTGGCTAGCAGTTTATTGAGGTTTTTGTTGAGTGTGCGGATGTGTGATACGCTATGGTTTTGATTTATATGTCATCTGCTGTGCTGCAACACTTGCAGAAACTGAAGTTGTGGTCGTGTGAGGCGTGCTTTTTTTTGATTAGTGAGGTAGTGATAATTAATAGATTGTGTGTCTTTTTTTTTTCCAGAACTGAGATTTAGTCGACACCATCTCCACTTATCTGGAATGAGATACCCATAGGAGACTGCAGCCCTGGCGAAGACCATTATCCAGCGGGCATTGCTTTATGACTGCCGGAAGATGCTCTATTTCCAGGTAGGCCCTTGTGGGATTGTGTTGAAATCTCAGTTGGATCTTAACATGAATAAATAAGCCAATACACGAGCGTTAAAAAAGTATTGTGACACCTACTCAGAAGAGATAATAGTCCGCACTACAGCGCGCGATACATTACGATTTTTTGTTATTGAAGCAGGAATGCTTACTGGTAACTGCTTAATGTTTACATATCTAAGTTTTAAAACTAGAGATATAATCCCTCCAGCGTGTCCTTGGTCGACCTCGAGGTCTCCTCCCGGTGGGACATGCCCGAAACACCTCCCCAGGGAGGCGTCCAGGAGGCATCCTCACTAGATGCCCGAACCACCTCAACTGGCTCCTCTCGACATGGAGGAGCAGCGGCTCTACTCCGAGTCCCTCCCGGATGACCGAGCTCCTCACCCTATCTCTAAGGCTCAGCCCGGCCACCCTGCGGAGGAAACTCATTTCGGCCGCTTGTACTCGCGATCTCGTTCTTTCGGTCATTACCCAAAGCTCATGACCATAGGTTAGGATTGGAACGTAGATCGACCGGAAAATTGAGAGCTTCGCCTTCCGGCTTAGCTCCCTCTTCCCCACAACGGACCGATTCAGCGTCCGCATCACTGCTGACGCCGCCCCAATCCGCCTGTCGATCTCCCGCTCCATCCTACCCTCACTCGTGAACAAGATCCCGAGATACTTAAAGTCCTCCACCATACCATATCATATTTATCATATTCATGTGATTCATTTATAATCATGCTGCCACCTACATATCAAATCATGATGAAATACTGCTGTTTATGTTGACGTGATATTGCTGAAGTGATTATGATGATGCAATGATGATGTCAGGGGGTGTTAACTCTATATGTAGACGTCACCTGGGCACAGGTAGGGGGGTGTGTTTGGCTAGAGAGCGGAAGGGCAAACTATTTTTCAACCGCATTTCGACATAAAGCGAGTTTTCTGTTTAAGATGATCTTTATTAATTTGGCTGTTGCTATTATGCAATTAAAGAAAGTATTATTGTGACACTACGAAAGAGTGAATGCGCGTTGATTACTGACCGCTCCTACATCCTGTCTACAAACCTGTTCCACAACTAGCTTTCTCTTTTCCTTGGGACCTGCTCTACTCCACACTGGTTTGCCTGGGCCAAGCCTCAAGCCTCCCCAGCCTATTTGGGCATTGCTTCTGCCTCCTGCACTGCCATTCTTGGATTCCACTTTCTCCCCTTGATTGGGTTTGGAACCACCTTACTGACTACCACATCTTTACTCCCAGATAACAGGAGCTCTGTCCTAACCTTAGTACATTTAAACTCCTCCACTAGACTAGTTACTGGGAGCTGAAGTATGCCTTTCCCATGCAGTGCCACCGTACTTAAACATCTAGGAACACCTAGCCACTTCCTAATGTAAAAGCTAACTAATCTTTCCATTTTTTCTGCAGCAGATAATGGAATCTCATATACAGACAGTGGCCACATCAGTCTGGGAAATAACCCGAACTGCAAACACCACAACTTCAACTTTCCTGGAAGCCCTGATTTATCTATTCTATCCAGTCCCTCAGCAACATCTTTCCGAAACTGCACTACCTGTTCTCTGTCATTCAAGTCTGCCTTATACGACCTACCTAGACTCTTTACTGATTTTTCCCTAATTATTGATTAGTGGAATTTCCTCTTCGTCTATTAAAACTTCCTATCACTTAGGCTTCCCTCTACTTAATGAGATACTTTCTAGACTTACTAGGCTTAATCTTTCCATTCACCTAGCCACTTATAAGTTTTTAATTAAGTCTCTCAAGTACTCTTTTCCATAGCATGGCACTGTTGTAGTTATCAACTCATGTCATCCATGTAGCCGCTACATTGGTGTAAAGCGCATCCCATCCTGCCGCCTCTCTCGCACCTACAACCGCCACTTAGAAGTCTACTATTGAATTACCGTCCATCGCCATTGTGAATGCAGTGAGAAATCGTTGCACCGCTGCCCATAATGCCTTTTCTAGGCCTCTGCCCACCCTGTCGTAAAGCCCTGACTGTACTTAAGCATAGTCTAATGTTTGAATACGACCTTGACTAAATTAACCACTACTCAGGCATTAAAATTAATAAATGCCTCTCCCAAATAATTGGTGCACTGAACCAAAACGCATTTGCTAGATCCAAAAATATGACATGCAAGTCTCTTTTCTCTGTCTTGGCTCCCTGAATCTGATTGCCAAAATACATTGCTAGTGTGCTCTAGATACACCCCCTGCGATAACCTGGTATTCCTTGCCTTTCTGTACTGCAGTATCTATAGAGGCTATATTCCTTTCTAATAACTAGCTAAATCTCTGTTGCGATCTATGCTCAAGAAATCTTCCCCTCCACATTGTAGTAGCGAGATCATTTGAAAGCTGACTCCAGCGTCTGAGGATTCCTTCTCTCTTAACAATAAAAAACACTTCCTGCCTAGCCATTGCTCTGTTAATAACCTGTATTCTCCCAAAACTATTCTTAATTGCCCTCCACAAAAAACTTTAGATATCAGGTGGCACTTTTATAACCCGGTAGGGGACTCCATTAGTGGTCCCTGGGCCGAAGTAGCCCTTTGCGACCGGCCTGACTACCGTCCTTCAACCTCCTTCCACCTGGGTGTCTCTAACTCGCATCTCATGCAACTATCTTTCCTAATAGGTGGCAGGTTGGGGATTGAAAGGCCTACTAATTTTATTCTCGCTCAACATACCATGAAGAATTCTTGTTTTTAAATACTTTTCCACTTCTAACTTGTTGCCTTATAGCTGCCCTCCCTTTTACCTGGTTAACAATCCTTTAACAAACTTGGAAGGGTCCCCTGTAAAAACAGGCTGTCCTATAACATATTCTTTCTCTTTCTGTCTCTTTTCCTAAGAGTATTCAGCCTTCTAAGTACTGCTAGAGCCTGCCTCTCGAATATCTTCTTGCAACACGTCGATTCCCCCCCTATTCTTCCTTGCTTAACGCTTTTCCACTGCTTTCATATATATTGTTTCGTTCCTTAAACTAATATATCTCCAATTCCCTTTGCCCGTCTAGACTTAGACTAACTAGTATCTCTTTCAATCTCTCTCTGTCTTGCGCACAGCCAAAAGTGCTTTGCTGGCACCATAGGAAGTAAATTATATATCTCCCATACTTCTTAGTCTATCGCTTGCACTTTCCTTCCTATCTGCGTTAAAAATTAAAGACAAATCTCTATTGAGTGACTCCCATGTCTATTCTTGCTATTTGCCCTCGGCCATATCTAAATACTAGTTCTGCTCCATTATTTCTCTCTCTGACTGGCTTATTTCACTCAGTCTACAGCTATCCCCTCTTGTAGTCTCCTCTTCCCCCTCTTGTAAGCTGTGTACTGTGATATCTTCGAACGTGGCTTTCTACCTGTCGCTGGACTTCATCCACTTATTCGATTGAACTTCTTAAAAAAGTATCGATCGATGCGGCCACACCTTCCTTTGCAACACATCATTCTTTCTTCCTTGAATGCATCTATAAAAGGCCTCTAAACTGATGTTACTTTCTGCCAGGCACAAGACAAATCTGGAGGCTTATATCCCTCTAGTCTAACATTTTTATTCTCCCCAGCTACGCTCACGTCCACCCTGAGAACTATTCTGCCAGTTCTAGTCTACGAGAATAGGTCCGTGCCCCGTATCCTTTCACTGAGACGCATATCCAAGTCATAGTATGATCTATAATATGATAATGATAATATGAACTATAAGAGCAAAGGCAAGAGAGGATGGAAGCAGGAAGAATCTGATAAAATGTTGTTATCTTTTTTACAGCTTTGTGTGTGTCGTGTGTTGTGTGTGTGTGTGTTGTGTGTGTGTGTGTGTGTGTGTGGTTGTGGTGAGTGTGTTTGTGTGCGTTTGTGTGTGGCATGGTGATTTTTAGAAACAACTGAATTTCAAACCATCACATGGAGGAACAAAGTTCAGACCCATGATGCAGGACAGATGAGGAGAAAAACAGTAGATAACTATAAATTGAAATTGTGTAACTCAAATGAAGGCCTAAGGCAACAGAAAAATCAATTTCTATTTGGGTGTTTTCTCCTCTGATTCTTAAAAAGGAGAGGACAGGATTGATTTCTTAAATATTGTCTATTTCTTTTGGCCTCCTTATTTCTCCCTAAAGGGCTCTTTGGGTTGAAAGAGCTCAGGAGCTGATCTGACTTCTGTGAGACAAAGAAAAGAAAAGAAGAGAAATTTTCCACTGGGTTGGATTGATGAGCTGGATCTACGACTTGCATACACCTTCTTGTTTAGCTTGGTCAGCTCAACTGTTTTAAAACCGGACACCACGCTATCCACACTTCAACCAGCTTGAAAACAACTAGACTCAAAATACCTCTTAAGCCAGTCTAAGACATGTTCTTTAGATATTGACTTAGATTATATACGTATAACCTTACATTGGGTAAGGGGACGCTGTGGGAGCCTAAGGGAGTGTGAGGAAAAATATAAAGACATGTCAGTAAAAGACATGGTCAGATGAGGCAGCAAGATACCAACGTCAGTGCGATTTTGGATTTAGAAGAGTAATGGTAGCTGGGGCCCAGGGACTCAACTAGACGAAACTGGTGAAAGGAGGTTCCCACACTGATGACCCCAAGACATGTTAGTATCAAGTCACTGCTTCCATTAAGTTTGTGTTAGCTGATTAAAGTTTTACATAGGTGGCTTAGGTTAACGTATTCCTGAAGTCTGGTCCGCAGTTTTATTACAGCACAAGCTTCTTGTGTTTATCCTAAATTCAAACGCTATGGCCTAGCTAGTGACTGCTGTGAAATAGGGCACGCTGACAACAAGGGAAAGACAGTGTGAAGCCTGGATAGACACAGCTGACAGGAGCAAAGACCAAGGGTGCTGCCATGGGCTAGCAATCCATGGTAGCAAGTGGCGAGCCTAGCATCTTTGTCCACAGCCAGCATAAGGCTAACGTCATTATTAAGGAAAAATACCCAAGGGTCAGCGAGAAGCAGGCTTGGTGGAAAGATGCCCACAGGCAGACTAACACGGGCAAACAGACACTGGAATGACCATGGACTATGGACTCGGGAATATATGCCGACCTCAGTGGAAGGGATGGGCAACGGAACCATTCTTAGGATGTACGAACTGGGCAGAGTAGTTCTCAGGGTGTACATGAGCGTGTGGAGAGAATCGAAAAAATTGTTAGATTGAGGGGAAACAAGCTCCCAGAGTTGGTCCTTGTGGATGGCAGAACAGTAACAGTATCCAGTTTAGAGGCCTTAGAAGCATCAAGGCAAGAAAGAGATGTATCTCTTCCTCTGGT
>NW_019174518.1:0-179 GCF_002260705.1 Seriola dumerili | reverse complement strand
CTTTAAAAAATGACAAACATAATCAATAAGAGAGAATGTAATATTTAAAAACAGGAATACAATAAAATATTTAGCTGGAGATGAAATTTTTTCAAGTCTCATCCAGCAACCTGGAGGCCAGTGTACGTGCTGCAGTAACATGAAGCGGACACTAGGTGGCACACAACGGTAAGTATGTT
>NW_019174517.1:792343-807182 GCF_002260705.1 Seriola dumerili | reverse complement strand
GTTGTAGCTACAGGTTTGTTCTTGATTGTATCAAGTGACAGTTTTTCAAGATTGTCAATCAGGGATCTGATCAATTGTTGATCTTCATGCTGAAAAATCCCCTTAAAGTGACTTAATACTTTTGTACCTGTTTTTGAAACAAAGTCACCAAATTGTCTTAGTTTCTCCTTTTCTCTTTTGAACTTTTCCCTCTCTTGAGACTGTTGGCTTTTGTCACAACGCTCCNGTGACTTAATACTTTTGTACCTGTTTTTGAAACAAAGTCACCAAATTGTCTTAGTTTCTCCTTTTCTCTTTTGAACTTTTCCCTCTCTTGAGACTGTTGGCTTTTGTCACAACGCTCCTGATACTTGGTGAGTGTCACATAATCAAAGTAATCACGAACCCCTGATATGTTTTTGTATCTGCCACTGTTTTTGGAATCATTAATAAGATCCCATTCAATACCAAGCTCTTGAAGGATAGTTGACTGATCTTCCTCCAAGTTGATGTCTTCAATAGGTTTTGTATCTGCAGTTAGTTCTCTCACCCAGTCGCTCCAAACAGAGTCAAACTGCTGTTTAAGTTCCTCTTCATCTTGTGTCTTGTGTTTTAACTGATGAGCGAGCTCTTTGCTCTTCTGTAGCAGCTTGTTCTCAAACTCTGTCTTCTGATCATCAAGCTTTTTACAAGCCTTCTTCTGCTGGATAACTTCATCCAGTTTTCTTTTCACTCCTCTCACCTGTTCTTCATGAAACTCCTTGATTTTGCTTTCAAATGTGCCTCGCCACTGAACCAACATTTCTTTGTCTCTGTCATCATCAAAGTAAGTTGTAATTTCTTTTCTCCAAATGTCTTGCTCATTTCTTTAAAAAGATAACTGAGCTCAATCTTGTCAAGTTTTCCATTTTCAATTCTGTTGTACAGCTGGTTTTCAATGGCCAACATGTTGCTCCTCAGGGTCCAGGTCCAGTTCCCGTACTGAACCTCAAGGTTTCTATACACTTTAATTTCAAGTGTGTTTTTGAAACTGAAAACAAAGTTTTCGTTCAACAGGGCATTCCACAGGTCGTGAATTTTGCTTTTGAACTGTGACAGAGTAATCCCAGCAGACTGTGAAGCTTTAGAGAGGATGAAGTTCTTCAGCTCTTGGATGCTCTCACTATAACCTGGATTTGGAGGAGCCATAGGTGGACTTCCCTCCCAAAGCTGGGCAAAGTATTTCACATCTTTTTGCACATCAAATGCAATGATGTCACTGAAACACTCTGCATCACAAACCTCCTCTTTGGCAGCTAGTTGGGTCATCTGGTCCAGTTTTTCTTGCAGGCGTCTCTTTCCCTCCATGTTTTTCTCTGCAGCTGAAATATCTGTCACATTCTGGTGAACAAACACACAACTTGGAGAAAGTTTGACTTTCTTCATCCTCATGAAAGCCTGAACAACAATCTGCAGAACATCTTGCATCTCAGCTGGATTCTCTCCAAAGATGTTGATCAATGTCATGTTTCCCAGACCAACAACAAAAGTTGCCAGTTCATTGTCGTGGTTAAGAGCGGCGTTACCTGCTAATTCAAGAGCACGCAGTCCTTCAGTGTCCACCACCAGCACATAGTCAAACTTAAAGTCTCTCTTCATCTCCTCTGACACTTTGATCAGCTGCATGAAGGCACCCTTGGTGCATCTGCCAGCATTCACTGCAAACTGTAACCCAAACATGGCATTCAGCATTGTTGATTTTCCACTGCTTTGTAAGCCCAAAACTGACAACACAAACACTCTCTGGTCACCCAGTCTCTTGATGACTTCCTTTAAAAGACTAGAGATCCATGTCAAAGGCACATGACCTGCATCACCATCCATCAGCTCCATGGGATGTCCTGATATCATCAGGTCTGCAGCCAGCTCAGGGTATTTAGACCAGTCAGTCCGACTCTTCTTTGTTTGTTTCCGCAGAGATTTATGGGCTTCATAGATCTGCCCCATTTCTCTAAAGATGTGCTCCAAGCCAAAAGTTGCTGACTGTAGTTTTGTTGATATTTGTTCAAGCTCAGTTTGTTTTCTTTTTAGCAGATCAGGTTTGTCACGTTTCTTCTTCAGATCCAAGACCTCAGACCACTTCTTATCATAGCTTTGGAGAATTGACATGAGATCATCTGTGGAGAGGGCGTCTATTAAGATCTGAGTCTATTGATGGCAAAGATGAGAGACTTTCAATGAACAACTTCACCAGTTCACTACAGGAAGCATCACATTGTTCTTCTCGTATTTTCATCAGTTCCTGTTGCTTTTCACTTTTGTCCTTCTCAACGTTTCCTTTGAGGTGATACAGTTCTTTCTTTATTCTGCACCACTCATGCCACAGTCGGCCATGACAAGGGAGGAATTTATCTTTGATTTCTGAAATTTCCATTCCCTGAAGTAAATTCACTGTTTCCATAGCAACAGATTTCCCTTTTTGGCAGACTGTGTCTTCTTCATCCACTCTGATCCCAGAGACCTCGGCCATGGTTTCAAGCTGGAAGGATGTTTGTGATCCAGACAAGATCTCTCTAATGATCCTTTTCAGTTCTTCAGAAACATCTGACTGGTTTCTGTCTTTTAGACCCATTTTATATTTTCCTTCTTTCATCTGAACTGCACCACAATCATTATCAGTAATGAGACAAATCAGAGGCTTTGGAGACTTCAGAAGATCTGAGATAACTTCATTACTTTTGTCACCTTTTTTCAGAGTTGGTAACAGAACAACATTGACTGAAGATTTTTCAGTCAGTATCTTACGCTGTTTTTCAATCGACAGAGCATCACCATGAAGATTACAGAAGGCAGTGCAGTCAGTGAAGGCATCGTTGGGTTTTCCAGCAGGACAGTACCAGGCAATCTCTGCCACACCATCCATCAAAAGGCGAGATCTGGTGCTACCTGGGCAGTTTCTGTGGAAGAAGGTGTTGTGACGCTCGTTGATCAAAGTGTTCATCAGCTGAGATTTAGACACTGACAGTGAACCCAGGCGGAAAAATGACACCATGGGTGTCTCAGCTTTGCAGATGGGCAAACTCTTCATGGTGACAATGTTAGAATCATCCTTGACTTGAGTTGTCTTCCAGGTTTTTCTTATTTGTCTGAATGTCCACAGAGGACACTCAACATCCAGTGTGACTGGGTCAGGAACAAGCAAAGGTAAGGCGTACTGACACTGTGACAGCTTTGTCATCATGTTCTGCTTAAGGAAGCTGTCTGAGCAGTGAAATACTGCAATTTGAACGTCCATCGGATGAACATGAGTCTGATCTGACTGATCATAGTCAACGTTGGTGCTAAAAAGAGCATCAAAGTCAGTGTCGTCTATCTCAACAGTTTCAGACTCTGGAACAGGATTTGAGTGGCTCACCTCAGCTCTGTCTTGTCTTACAGGAATATATCTGGCTCTGTAGTCTAACATCATCAACCTCTGAAGAAAAGTTTGAGCTAGATCTTCCTCAGATGTTTCATGGTCCTGTTTCACTGGTGGACCTATTTTAAGAAAATCTGCTGGAGATAACTTCTGTTTGTCTTGAAGGTGAAGTCTGTGAAGCAGTGTTTCAAGATCTCTTTGATACTCCATGTTTCTATTCTTCTCTTCAGAAATCTTCACTGACTGTTGGAAATAATAAATAACCATTTACTGTATGTAAATTAAATGGTAACATCATATAGTTATAAAGTAAAAAGTCCTCAAGTTCTTGTGAAGTTTGTATTTTCTGACCTCATCCTTGTTTCCACTCATATCCACATCTGAGGTGCCTGCAAGACAACAATGAGCCAGAGTTGAATCAATACATTCTTCTAATGTTCACTGTAAATGATTTTGAACGTTAGTAAGTAATTTATCTGAATTTGGAGGTTTTTGTATTATTGCAAAATAAAATAATTCATAAACAAATTATTTTCTCACATGTTGCAGATGGAACAGACTTGATTTCAGACTCTCCTCCTCTCGCTGTGTTGTCATTCTTCTTCGTTGAGTGTTTTCCATCATTAACTGAGTCACGCTGAGAAAACAGGCGATTTAATTCAATTTAATCTTAAAATAAATAGGTTACAACCATTGAGATTAAGAACAGTGGTACATTATTCAGAGTACAACAAAACCTAAAATAAAAGTAAAGGAAACCATGTGCAGAAACTAAATGCTGTAAAGTAGGTTTGTATTTTAGGGAGAAGAAAGTAAACTGTTCAGTAAAAGTGTCTTCAGCTTCACTCATCCAGTGTCAAACCAGGAGCTTTGTGGAGTCAAACACTGTTCAAGTCTAAAGTAAAAAGGCAAAAGCTCCAATCTTTAGTTGAGGTCACAGGTGTTTGTGCTAGATTTTAACCTGACCTCATAAAAAAACAGGAAGCTTGAAAAAGAAATGTTGCTGTATGACAGTGACTACAGAGGATGAAAAGATCTCACCTTTACCTGTGTTGTAGCTGCTCTCTCCTCCAGATGATTTACTGCAGGGTAATGTAACAACAAGCAGATAATCCGAGACAGATGTTAATACCAGATCTGAACGGGGCATTACAGGGCCCTATATGATCAGAAATATTAAAATCTCACCTGTTTGACTTTGATGAAACACTGAGGAGTCCGTCTTTTCTTCTTTGTGGGATTTGTGGCCCACGTCTTTGGTGGTATCGTTCTGCTCTGGATGTTCAGCTCCACCAGGTTCAGTCAATGAATCAGACTAATAAATAAAATAATTGATTTCATGTCAGGATTAGTTCTCCAGGTTAGAGCCACTGAGATTAAAATGTTTTCATCAGGAAACCAAAACTAAGAAAAGTGCATCATTCTGCAGCCACTGAAATGTTAGCAGGTCTGACCCAGTAAGATTCCTGTTGTGACTTTCACATTAAAGTGACCAAGGTGGTTATTCAGACGTGAGACCAGCGTGTTAAACTGTCATCACATTAATGTGAAGGTGTACATGTCTGCAGGTGGGATATCAATGTAATAAAAAAGCTTTCTTTGTTAAAGTTTTGTCAAGTTAATTCATCCACTGCCAAACATGAAGAAGCTCGTGAAATGAAAACCTGCTCAGTTCTAGAAGAAAACATCATTTCAAAGGTCTGATGTTTGGACAGTGTGGACACTGTGTGTGTTATGAAAAGTTTTATAATTTCAGATTTAGGGAAGGACTCACTTGTGGTAAATGATGACATGACTTTAAAAAAGGGATACTGTGAGAATAAATACAGCTGTATGATGGTGACTGATCTTTACCTTGTTTTGAGCTGAACTTTCCTCAGATTGAACAAGATCAGCATGAAAACAATATGTGGTTTGTCAACAATTCTTAATTTATGACTGTTTGTATTGTCAGTTTCAGATTACCTTTGTCATCTGTGACAGATGATATTACAGACTCTCCTCCTCCTCCTCCTCCTGCTGCTGTGTTATCATGGTTCTCCACCTCCATCTCATCAGCTGCTCATCTTTACAGTCAGAAGAGCCATTCAGACAAAAGTGATAATTAACTATTACTGGAAAATGCACGACACTATTCAAACTGACTCAGAAAATGATTTGATCAGGAGAACATAAAACCTAGTTCTTCTCTTTGTGAAAGTAAGTCTAACATAAAATACTTTGGTCAAAATCTTGAAGATTTAACTGCAGGAGAAATGTTGTAAATATCGTAAAACATTTTCTCTTAAAATAAAATGCAAGTGAGAATTTTCTGTGTATTTTGCTGAAATAATTTCAAAGTGAGCAAACATGACATTTTCAAAATGGCGAATGATAGAGAAGGGAACTGAAGCTTAGCTTAGCTCTCCTCCTGCACTCCTTCCGAGTCTAACTATAATCTTCACCATTGTTGCTCCACTTCCTGATGGGGTCTAATCGCCAACATCTATTCATTCTGTTCACGGTGAATTTTATTTGACTTCAGATTTCATTTTTCTTCTTAAATGTGTCTTTATCAACCAGCATGCATGTCACACCAACCCCTCCTTGTGAAAACTAAACCACTGTGTCTCAGACAAACTGTTGTTCAACCGCATCAAAAGTGAAAGTACTAAATATTTTCCCACACGCAGTTCAGACGATCACACTTCACAAAGTACAACTTCCACCTCTGTTTAATACTGTTTAATACTGTAATTAGCATGTTTATGAATCATGTGCACAGTATCCATGATTTAAACAGGAATGAAGATTCAAGATCAAGATTTCAGCTGTGAGTTCAACTCATGAAAAAAGATCAAATCTGACATCAAGATAAATTAAACGTGTCTCTGCACAGCAAGCGTTCACAATAAAACCTCTTCAACACAGAGCAGTCAAGATTTAAAGAACAAATATCAAAGTAAGAAACTGAGGTTTGAGTTTAAACAGTCAATGTTTGTTATAAAAACTGTACATACACTGATTTTTACATATTTACACAAACACATTATAGAAACGTACAAACTCACCTTTGTTTTGTGTTTGCTCAGCTCAATCTGATCCGTGTAGATGAACCTGTCTTATTATGAATCCAAACTGTTACTGTTACTGTTACTAGGCTTTATACACTGATCAGAAGATTTTATTCTGGGTCGCCCCTCACAAACCCCTCCCCCCACCTGCTCTGAACAAATCAGATGTGATGTGAGAGGCCTGACGATCTGAGAAAGTGAAATTAAGCTGCTCATTCTGTGATGATCTAGACTGAGAGGAAAGAAACAAATACAGCTTCATCCATCTCGAAACAATTATACATTGATGTTAATTTGATTTGAAGTATTTTAGATTTTTGATATTGTCTTCAAATAAAAGTGACAGAAATAAAGACACAATTCGTTTGTATTTTATTTTGGTAAGTCTCATTTTCTTCTGGCAAGTAATACAACAGTTGTTCTTCACAGACAGTTTCGAACACTTAGGATTGACGTTCACTTGGACAGTAATGTATTTGACTTCATTCTAACTCTCGTGTTAAATCACAAGTCTAACACCTGCAAATACCTGCCTGCAAATCACCTGTCACCCCATTGACCACACCCAGAGGTTATATAACCCCACCCATCTGTATGCAAGCCCTTTCCTCCAAACCAGGAGAACAAAGACAACCAAGAACCAGTGAACTTCCTGAACTGTGGAAATAAACTCCTTAAACTGGATCCTGTTTAAATGTTCACGCCACATTAGATGTTCCGTTCCAGCTGTCTGTGGAGAACAGCTGTTGTTGTTGCACTGTGTTGAAGATGAAAAGATATTTAGGTTAAAATAGATCAGATTTGGTTAAAATGTGAGTCTTTTATAAAGGATATACATTATATTGTTTATGCTATGACAAGTTAAAATGCTGAACTCAGCCAATGAGCCTCTACATTACTATTGAAGCCCTCTATGAAAAATGTGTGTTACCTGGCAGTTCTCCTTCAAGGCACCAGATCACATACAAACAGAGGAACAGTCGACTGAGAGTCCCTGTGAAACCTGGTTTTAGAAATCATCTCAGATACATCAGAAGTCACAATCTGTAACTGGATTTTACTGCTGCCTGCATTTGATGTCATCTGTGACTGAAAACATACATGCTGGGAAACTGTGATAGGGTCTTCTACAAACAGATGTCAGATGTCAAAGGTGGAAATTAAAACTTTTGTCATTTAAGAAACAAAGAAGAAACATGGTCTAAAAATACAAACAGACAAAACTTGTTTAACAGGATTTTCAGATTTAAGTTTTAGAAATGAATTACACAGGTTAAAGAAATAATAAATAAACATTCTTTGTTGTAAGAAGTCGATCATCTGACAACATGTCTCTCATCAACCTTTTCATAATCATGTTCAATGAACTTCAAATGTCATGTATTTTGATTTAATAAAACTTCAAAAAAGAACAAATAAAAAACAACATATTTTCTTTTGTTTCACCTTCATGGAAACTTATATCAAGAATTTCACACTAACCAACTTTGTAGAGGACACACTGATTTAATATTAATATGAATGTATGGGTTTTTATGCCTTGCTTGTTCTCCAGATTACTATTGTTCTTCTGTGCTCTGTGTTTTAAGAATTAATATGAATAAAGCAATCATATGGTATATGTTGTAATTTGTAATGATTCATTTACTATCCACATTTTATTACTTAAATAAAAAACAACCAGTCAATGATAAAATCAATAAAAGTCTGTGAATGTCCTTCTATAGGAGTTTGGTTCATGAATAGTCACCTGAAAACAAGTATTGTGATTTTCAGGTGCGTAGTTGTGTTGGTTCATTCACAGATTGTACATTTCATCCAGACTTTTAATAGCTTGTTTCTTGGAGAGTCTTTGCCACTCACTGGGAATTTTACCATAGCCCTGAAATTTTAATTCATAGTGCTGCTCAAGTTGTTTTTGAAATCGACACACAAACCATTTCCATTATGTCAGTTTGGACTCATCAGGGGTAATTCTCCAGTTTTTGAACTCTGGACCAGTGATTCGGTCAGTTCAGTACAGTTTATATGGAATCTCGCTTTTGAACTATAAGGGGAAAAATGTGCATCACTTGCAACATTTGTTGCGCAGAAGACAACATCCAGTTCCACTGTGTCTCTATATTGCCATCCATTGATCCCAGAGTTGCACAGAATAGACATTTTACCCAGCAGCATTTGCACAGCTGATCGACGAGAATTTGATCAGGCTTCAGTCTGAATTTTATCATCTTATCCAATGAGAGGCTGATCATCTCCTTCATGATGGGTTCAAGGCCTTTCTGTCTCTTCTTTAAGAAAGTGCGTGAAGAAACGATTTATGTCTCTGAAGTTTTGAGAACAAATGGAATCAATGTACCAACACTATCGTCCTACATCTTCCATTAGCAACTCAAAGACTGCTGGTTGTTGGGGTGACAAGAAACAGGAAATACACAACCCCTTACAGAGAGGCGCAGACATCAAGGTGAGGGAGTAGAACTGAAGGAAGAGAAGATGCGTTTACTTCATGAAAAGTGCTGTAAAAAATTTTGGTGAGGACATTTTTGAAAAGCTTATGGCTTGAAGAAAAAATACGTATATTTGTTCACTTACCCTGCCACATGGAAAGCTTTAGTTTCATATGTGTCAGAGTGTTTCTATTAAAAAATTAATTTTGGTTTTAGATTGTACTGAAGATGGCGGGAGACGTGTTTTTGAGGTGGAGCTTCCTGATGGACAGGAAGTCCAGTTCCCTAACCGTGTTGGCATGGATGTCATCAGCTACATCAGAGTCACAGGGGACTTCAAACCGACTTCCTTCAAAATCTGCTAAAAGATACAGCTGCTTTAACACATGCAGACTGTGGTCATCAGTTTGGTTCAAGACGAGACCGAGTCTTGATCAGTTACTGTAAGAAATATTAATCATTAAGAGATGTAGCTCTTCAGTATATGGTATATTCAGTATGTGGTTTTGTTATGTTGTCTCTGAGGGTCAGTGTAATAAAATGTAACCAGATCCTGACTTTGAAATATATTTTCTCACAAATAGTGTCACAAACTTCAGATATGGTTTCATACAGAGAGCAACAATCCAATAAAAGGGGCATTACACCAGTTTTACACATGAGGTTAAGTTTATTTGTCACAAGGAATATTCTACCTGTGCAAAAACAGTTGTATTATGTCTCTGCAGGGAAATACATGTATCTAAAGTTTGAGAAAATAACTCGATAGAAGCTAATAGCAAGAATATCACTGGCTGACGCTTGCTACTTAGCTGCTAGCTACTGTAGGCTACTGCAGGTTCCACTTTACTGGCAGGTTCAGAAACGTAAACACCCCGATTTATCTTTATTAGAGGTCGCACCAGTTTCTCATACAAATGCCCCTTCCTCTGCATGAAAAGCAAAATATCCTTTTAAAATGAAAAAAAAAAGCTCACTTTAGTCGCAGCTATCTGAATGTCCTTATCCACCGGCAGCTTGTTGTTTACTTTAATAGGTCACTTCCGGTAACATACCGGAAGTTGTTGAGGATGGCTAATGTCATTTTTATTTTCTACAAGTGAACACAGTCAGCAGTCAGAAATATTAACCTTTCTTTATCCAAAGGAGACAATGAATAAATTCATACCGATTTTTTTTTACTGATGCATCGTTTGTTTGTTTTAACCAATACAAAGCCCATGTAATGTTTTCCACGTATATGTACATGAGTTTTACCGCCATCCAGTGGCCACAATGAGGAACTGCAACGGAGTAAATTTGTCAAGCTTCTGTAAATTTAGACCGTAAGAAACTTTTCGGTGAGTACTTTTAGATAATAAAGACTCAACTTAACGTTATCAGAAGTGAAGTAACAAAACAGTCATATAATAATAATGTATATAGTAATGCACTTTGGTGAACCGTTATGACAGGCAAGATCTGGTCTATTAATAGTGGCAACCAATGCTAGTTTCTAGCCTTTCTAACTGTGCTAAAGTTATTTAAACCCCATTCATCCAAACTTATAGTACTCTACATTTAACCGACATGTCCAGCTTGAGGTGTGGGGTTTGAAAGAAGTGGGCATCTACAAGGCAAGAGACACTTGAGTTGCAGTATGGGAAATGTAGGATACAGTGATTTTGGAGCTTGATGCAAACTAAAGACAAAAAGTCGGAACATCTTGGCCTCTGCTGCTTTTGACCATCTCTTTTTTAAAGTCTTTCTCTTCTGAGTCCCCAAACTTAACAGAGGTGCAATACTGAATTGTGGCAGTTCTCCTTTAAGGCACCAGATCACATACAAACAGAGGAACAGACTGAGACTCCCTGTGAAAAATTGTTTTAGAAATCATCTCAGATACATCAGAAGTCACAATCTGTAACTGGATTTTACTGCTGCCTGCATTTGATGTCATCTGTGACTGAAAACATACATGCTGGGAAACTGGGATAGAAAAATGATCAGTCAGAGAACAGAAGCGTGACACCTATGTGCAGACAACGTAGCAGAAAGCTTAAGAGCCATGTGGGATTTTCTTATCATGTTGAGACAAAGTCAAATAGACATAAGGTGATTTTCAAGTTTTATCAAATAGAAACAGTTAGGAAGATGATTTTACTATGAACCATGGATCAGATACAAAAGGTGGGGTCTTCTACAAACAGATGTCAGATCTCAAAGGTGGAAACTAAAACTTTTGTCATTTAAGAAACAAAAAAGAAACATGGTCTTTCAACAGATGTGATGTAGTTATTTTTATTATGCTCATTAATAACATGAAAGGTTAAAGTCAACAGGTGTTTTTGTGTCGTCACTGAATGATCAGTTTAATAAATGATAAAATCTTTTAGAAATATTTTCCTCACATTGACAACAAAACAACAAAACTCATGCTGCTGTAGATATAATGACAGATTATTTTAAATGAGATTAACATAACACAGCTGAACACTTCAAATACGTCTTCAACATAAAGCATCCTGGATCAGTTAACATGATTCAACTTAAAATGTAAAGACTTACAAAAATACAAACAGGCAAAACTTGTTAAACAGGATTTTCAGATTTAAGTTTTAGAAATGAATTACACAGGTTAAAGAAATATACCCTCCATTCTTTGTTGTAAGAAGTCGATCATCTGACAACATCTCTCATCAACCTTCTCACTCATCTTTCCATGATCACTGAACTTAGGAAGTTCAGATTTCATGTATTTTCATTTAATAAAACTTAAAAATATTCATTAATATTGATACATGCATGAGTTTCATAATTTCTCTTTCTCTCTCTTCAAGAACAAACAAAGAAAAAAACATTGTGTTCTGCTTTACATTCATTTGAACATTTTTCATATCAACAAGTTCACACTTAAAAACTTTGTAGATATTATTAGCATTAGTTTTTATGCCTCACTCATTCTCCAAATTCCTATTATTCTTCTGTATTTTATAGGAGTTTGATTCATGAATAGTCACATGAAAACAAGTATCATCATTTTCAGCAGAGTAGTTGTGTTGTTCACTCACAGTTTGTACATTTCATCCAGACTTTTAATCGCCTCTTCTTTTCTGTATTTTCTCCACTCTCTGGGAATTTCTCCTCTGCCCTGGAATTTTAATTTATAGTGTTCTTCCAGTTGTTTTTGAAATCGACACACAAACCATTTCCAGTATGTCAGATTAGACTCATCAGGGGTAATTCTCCAGTTAGCAAACCTTGGTCCAGCAGTTCGGTACTGTTTATAGGGAATTTTTTCATCTGAATCCGAATTGGGGTAAAAACTTTGATCACTTGCAACATCTGTTGTGCAGAATTCAACAGAGAGTATATCTATGTTTCTGTACTGTACACCATTGATTGCAGCAGATCGATGAAAAGGGACACTGTGGTCATCAGGACTGTGATTTTCCATGGTGTTGGTGCAAACAGCTGCACAGAATGGACACTTTACCCAGCAGCACTTGCACAGCTGATCAATGAGGATCTGATCAGGCTTCAGTCTGAACTCATTCATCTCATTCAGTGAGAGGTTGTTCATCTCCTTCATGATGGGTTCAAGGCCTTTCTCTATCTCTTCTTTCAGAAACTCAAAACGGTTTATGTCTCTGAAGTTTTCAGGACAAATGGAATCAAATGTCAGATCATCTTTTAGAGAACTGGTAAATTCCTCCAGCCACATGTCTGTGTCTCCTCTCTGGGTTTTAACTTTCTCTGTTGCAGTAAATAAAGCCTGACTCACATGTTGTTTCATGTCTTCAACATTTTTCTTGAGTATATCCCGAGCTTTATCTTTGTGTGATGTGAAGATGTATTTCTCTACTTCCTCTTTTATAAACCTCTCCACATGTTTCCTTGGTTGATGGATGTAGGTAATGAAACCACTGAAGTCCTCTTTCTCTGCCAGTGACTTCAACACATGTTTCTCCAGGTTCACTCTGTTCCCATTGAATGCTGGGAAACTGCATTTCATCTCTCCAGCTAGATCAATGACTGTCTTGTTACAGACAGCCTCAACAGTGGAAACCTTCAGTTTTTCACAGATCAGTTCTCCGAGTACAACAGCAGAAGAGTTTCCTTTACAGAAGCTTCTGAAAATGTTATAATATTGATCCCTCTTGCTTTCTAAATAAATCAGTGCATCATTCTTCTTCTTGAATTTCTCATGGGACTCTGAAAGCCAAGTCCCTGCTCTGTCAAACACATACAGTAAGAGATCAACTGTAAACTCTCTCTTCAGAGCAAATTTCCTCTCTGATTCAAATTCTGTCACTTTCTCTTTGACATTTTTGGCAACTTCTTGCAAATAAGTTGGACTGTAGCGTGTTGTAGCTACAGGTTTGTTCTTGATTGTATCAAGTGACTGTTTTTCAACATCATCAATCAGGGATCTGATCAGTTGTTCGTCTTCATGCTGAAAAATCCCCTTAATGTATCTTAATACTTTTGTACCTGTTTCTGAAAAAAAGTCACCAATTTGTCTAAGTTTCCCCTTTTCTCTTTTGTCCCCTTCCCTCTCTTGAGGCTGTTGACTTTCGTCACAACGCTCCTGATACTTGGTGAGTGTCACATAATCAAAGTAATCACCAGCCCCTGATATGTTTTTGTATCTGCCACTGTTTTTGGATTCATCAATAAGAGCCCATTCAATACCAAGCTCATGAAGGATAGTTGACTGATCTTCCACCAAGTTGATGTCTTCAATAGGTTTTGTATCTGCAGTTAGTTCTCTCACCCAGTCGCTCCAAACAGAGTCAAACTGCTGTTTAAGTTCCTCTTCATCTTGTGTCTTGTGTTTTAACTGATGAGCGAGCTCTTTGCTCTTCTGTAGCAGCTTGTTCTCAAACTCTGTCTTCTGATCATCAAGCTTTTTACAAGCCTTCTTCTGCTGGATAACTTCATCCAGTTTTCTTTTCACTCCTCTCACCTGTTCTTCATGAAACTCCTTGATTTTGCTTTCAAATGTGCCTCGCCACTGAACCAAGATTTCTTTGTCTCTGTCATCATCAAAGTGCTTTGACATTTCTTTTTGGATTTCTCCATATGTTCGGCTCATTTCTTTAGAAAGATAACTGAGCTCAATCTTGTCAAGTTTTCCATTTTCAATTTTAGTATGAAGCTGGTTTTCAATGGCCAACATGTTGCTCCTCAGGACCCAGGTCCAGTTCCCATACTGAACCTCAAGGTTTCTATACACTTTAATTTCAAGTGTGTTTTTGAAACTGAAAACAAAGTTTTCGTTCAACAGGGCATTCCACAGGTCGTGAATTTTGCTTTTGAACTGTGACAGAGTAATCCCAGCAGACTGTGAAGCTTTAGAGAGAATGAAGTTCTTCAGCTCTTGGACGCTCTCACTATAACCTGGATTTGGAGGAGCCATAGGTGGACTTCCCTCCCAAAGTTGGGCAAAGTATTTCACATCTTTTTGCACATCAAATGCAATGATGTCACTGAAACACTCTGCATCACAAACCTCCTCTTTGGCAGCTAGTTGGGTCATCTGGTCCAGTTTTTCTTGCAGGCGTCTCTTTCCCTCAATGTTTCTCTCTGCAGCTGAAATATCTGTCACATTCTGGTGAACAAACACACAACTTGGAGAAAGTTTGACTTTCTTCATCCTCATGAAAGCCTGAACAACAATCTGCAGAACATCTTGCATGTCAGCTGGATTCTCTCCAAAGATGTTGATCAATGTCATGTTTCCCAGACCAACAACAAATGTTGCCAGTTCATTGTCGTGGTTAAGAGCGGCGTTACCTGCTAATTCAAGAGCACGCAGTCCTTCGGTGTTCACCACCAGCACATAGTCAAACTTAAAGTCTCTCTTCATCTCTTCTGACACTTTGATCAGCTGCATGAAGGCACCCTTGGTGCATCTGCCAGCACTCACTGCAAACTGTAACCCAAACATGGCATTCAGCATTGTTGATTTTCCACTG
>NW_019174517.1:787811-792318 GCF_002260705.1 Seriola dumerili | reverse complement strand
TGCCAGTTCATTGTCGTGGTTAAGAGCGGCGTTACCTGCTAATTCAAGAGCACGCAGTCCTTCGGTGTTCACCACCAGCACATAGTCAAACTTAAAGTCTCTCTTCATCTCTTCTGACACTTTGATCAGCTGCATGAAGGCACCCTTGGTGCATCTGCCAGCACTCACTGCAAACTGTAACCCAAACATGGCATTCAGCATTGTTGATTTTCCACTGCTTTGTAAGCCCAAAACTGACAACACAAACACTCTCTGGTCACCCAGTCTCTTGATGACTTCCTCTAAAAGACTAGAGATCCATGTCAAAGGCACATGACCTGCATCACCATCCATCAGCTCCATGGGATGTCCTGATATCATCAGGTCTGCAGCCAGCTCAGGGTATTTAGACCAGTCAGTCCAACCCCTCTTTGTTTGTTTCTGCAGAGATTCATGGGCTTCATAGATCTGCCCCATTTCTCTAAAGATGTGCTCCAAGCCAAAGGTTGCTGACTGTAGTTTTGTTGATATTTGTTCAAGCTCAGTCTGTTTTCTTTTTAGCAGATCAGGTTTGTCACGTTTCTTCTTCAGATCCAAGACCTCAGACCACTTCTTATCATAGCTTTGGAGAATTGACGTGAGATCGTCTGTGGAGAGGGCGTCTATTAAGATCTGAGTCCATTTCAGGAAATACTCTTTGTCTGTTGATGGCAAAGATGAGAGACTTTCAATGAACAACTTCACCAGTTCACTACAGGAAGCATCACATTGTTCTTCTCGTATTTTCATCAGTTCCTGTTGCCTTTTACATTTCTCCTTCTCAACGTTTCCTTTGAGGTGATACAGTTCTTTTTTTATTCTGCACCACTCATGCCACAGTCGGCCATGACAAGGGAGGAATCTATCTTTGATTTCTGAAACTTCCATTCCCTGAAGTAAATTCACTGTTTCCATAGCAACAGATTTCCCTTTTTGGCAGACTGTGTCTTCTTCATCCACTCTGATCCCAGAGACCTCGGCCATGGTTTCAAGCTGGAAGGATGTTTGTGATCCAGACAAGATCTCTCTAATGATCCTTTTCAGTTCTTCAGAAACATCTGACTGGCTTCTGTCTTTTAGACTAATTTTGTAATTTCCCTTTTTCATCTGAACTGCACCACAATCATTATCAGTAATGAGACAAATCAGAGGCTTTGGAGACTCAAGAAGATCTGAGATAACTTCAGTACTTTTGTCACCTTTTTTCAGAGTTGGTAACAGAACAACATTGACTGAAGATTTTTCAGTCAGTGTCTTCCGCTGTTTTTCAATCGACAGAGCATCACCATGAAGATTACAGAAGGCAGTGCAGTCAGTGAAGGCATCGTTGGGTTTTCCAGCAGGACAGTACCAGGCAATCTCTGCCACACCATCCATCAAAAGGCGAGATCTGGTGCTACCTGGGCAGTTTCTGTGGAAGAAGGTGTTGTGACGCTCGTTGATCAAAGTGTTCATCAGCTGAGATTTAGACACTGACAGTGAACCCAGGCGGAAAAATGACACCATGGGTGTCTCAGCTTTGCAGATGGGCAAACTCTTCATGGTGACAATGTTATTCCGCGCTATTATTTTGGTGTGATGTGAAGATGTATTTCTCTAACTTCCTCTTTTAAGATCTCTCACATGTTTTCCTTGGTTGAATGGATGTAGGTAATGAAACCACTGAAGTCCTCTTTCTCTGCCAGTGACTTCAACCAATGTTTCTCCAGGTTCACTCTGTTCCCATTGAATGCTGGGAAACTGCATTCTCATCCTCTCCAGTAGATATGGACTGTCTTGTTACAGACAGCCTCACAGTGGAAACCTTCAGTTTTTCACAGATCAGTTCTCGAGTACAACAGCAAAGTTCGTATGAAATGCTTCTGAAAAATTGTTTAAATATTGATCCCTCTTGCTTTCTAGAATAAATCAGTGCATCTTCTTCTTCTTGAATTTCTAATGGGACTCTGAAAGCCAAGTCCTGCTCTGTCAAACACATACAGTAAGAGATCAACTGTAAACTCTCTCTTCAGAGCAAATTTCCTCCTCTGATATTCTTCACTTTCTCTTTGACATTTTTGGCAACTTCTTGCAATAGTTGGAGAGCTGTAGGTGTTGTAAGCTACAGGTTTGGTTCTTTGATTGTATCAAGTGACTGTTTTTCAACATCATCAATCAGGGATCTGATCAGTTGTTCGTCTTTCATGCTGAAAAATGCCCCTTAATGTATCTTAATACTTTTGTACCTGTTTCTTACATTGTCTAAGTTTCCCCTTTTCTCTTTTGTCCCTTCTCTCTTGAGGCTGGTTGACTTTCGTCACAACGTCCTGATATTTGGTGAGTGTCACATAATAAAGTAATCACCAGCCCCTGATGTGTTTTTGTATCTGCACTGTTTTTGGATTCATCAATAAGGCCCATTCAATACAAGCTCATGAAGGGATAGGTTGACTGATTCCACCAAGTTGATGTCTTCAAATAGGTTTTGTATCTGCAGAGTTAGTTTCATTCTCACCACTCGCTCCAACAGAGTCAAACTGCTGTTTAAGTTCTCTTCATCTTGTGTCTTGTGTTTTTAACTGATGAGCGAGCTCTTTGCTCTTCTGTAGCACTTGTTCTCAAACTCTGTCTTCTGATCATCGAGGCTTTTTAACACAGCTTCTTCTGCTGGATAACTTCATCCAGTTTTCTTTTCACTCCTCTCACCTGTTCTTCATGAAACTTCCTTGATTTTGCTTTCAAATGTGCTCGCCCCTGAAACAAGATTTCTTTGTCTGTGTCATCATCAAAGTGCTTTGACATTTCTTTTGTGATTCTGCCATATGTTCGGCTCATTTCTTTTAGAAAGATAACTGAGCTCAACTTGTGCAAGTTTTGCCATTTTCAATTTTAGTTGAAGCTGGTTTTCAATGGCCAACATGTTATTGCTCCTCAGGACCCAGGTCCAGTTCCATACTGAACCTCAAGGTTTCCTATACACTTATAATTTCAAGTGTGTTTTTTTGAAACTGAAAAACAAAGTTTTCGTTCAAGGGCATTCCACAGGTCGTGAATTTTGCGTTTTGAACTGTGAGAGAGTAATCGCCAGCAGACTGTGAAGCTTTAGAGAGAATGAAGTTGCTTCAGCTCTTGGACGAGCGTCTCACTATATACTGATTTGGATAGCCATAGGTGGACTGTCCTCCAAAGTTGGGCAAAGTATTTCACATTTTTTGCAACATCAAATTGCAATGGATGTCGTGAAACACTCTGTGCATCACAAACCTCCTCTTTGGGGCAGCTAGTTGGGTCATCTGGTAGTTTTTCTTGCAGGCGTCTCTTTCCCTCAATGTTTCTCTCTGAGCTGAAATATCTGTCACATTCTGGTGAACAAACACACAACTTGAGAAGTTGTGAGTGTCTTCATCCTCATGAAAGCCTGACAAACAATCTGCAGAACATCTTGCATGTCAGCTGGATTCTCTCCAAAGATGTGATCAATTGTCATGTGTTCCCAGACCAACAACAAATGTTGCAGTTCTATTGTAGTGGTTAAGAGCGGCGTTACCTGCTTAATTCAATGAGCACGCAGTTCCTTCGGTGTTCACCACCAGGACATAGTCAAACTTAAGGTCTCTCTTCATCTCTTCTGACATTTTGGATCAGCTGCATGAAGGCACACTTGGTGCTTCTGCCAGCATGCACTGCAAACTGTAACCAAACATGGCATTCAGCATTGTTGATTTTCCACTGCTTTGTAAGCCCAAAACTGACAACACAAACTCTTCTGGTCACCCAGTCTCTTGATGACTTCCTTAAAAGACTAGAGATCCATGTCAAAGGCACATGACCTGCATTCACATCCATGCTCCATGGGCTGTTGATATCATCAGGGTCTGCAGCCAGCTCAGGTGTTTAGACCAGTCAGTCCCCCTCTTTTGTTTGTTTCTGCAGAGATCTACATGGCTTCATAAGATCTGCCCCATTTCTCTCAAGATGTGCTCCAGCCAAAGTGTTGCTGACTGTAGTTTTGTTGATATTTGTTCAAGCTCAGTCTGTTTTTCTTTTAGCAGATCAGGTTTGTCACGTTTCTTCTTCAGATGACTCAAGACCATCAGACGCACTTCTATCATAGCTTTGGAGAATTGACGTGAGATCGTCTGTGGAGAGGGCGTCTATTAAGATCTGAGTCCATTTCAGAGATTATATTATGTGTCTGTTGTGGCAAAGATGGAGACTTTCAATGAACAACTTCACAGTTCACTACAGGAAGCATCACATTGTTCTTACTCGTATTTTTCATCAGTTCTCGTTGCCTTTTTACATTTCTCCTTCTAACGTTTCCTTTGAGGTGATACAGTTCTTTTTTTTTCTGCACCACTCATGCGCACAGTCGGCCATGACAAGGGAGGGAATCTATCTTGATTGTTCTGAAACTTCCATTCCTGAAGTAAACTTCACTGTTTCCATAGCAACAGATTTCCCTTTTTGGCAGACTGTGTCTTTCCATCCACTCTGATTCAGAGACCTC
>NW_019174517.1:730174-787786 GCF_002260705.1 Seriola dumerili | reverse complement strand
GCCATGGTTTCAAGCTGGAAGGATGTTTGTGATCCAGACAAGATCTCTCTAATGATCCTTTTCAGTTCTTCAGAAACATCTGACTGGCTTCTGTCTTTTAGACTAATTTTGTAATTTCCCTTTTTCATCTGAACTGCACCACAATCATTATCAGTAATGAGACAAATCAGAGGCTTTGGAGACTCAAGAAGATCTGAGATAACTTCAGTACTTTTGTCACCTTTTTTCAGAGTTGGTAACAGAACAACATTGACTGAAGATTTTTCAGTCAGTATCTTACGCTGTTTTTCAATCGACAGAGCATCACCATGAAGATTACAGAAGGCAGTGCAGTCAGTGAAGGCATCGTTGGGTTTTCCAGCAGGACAGTACCAGGCAATCTCTGCCACACCATCCATCAAAAGGCGAGATCTGGTGCTACCTGGGCAGTTTCTGTGGAAGAAGGTGTTGTGACGCTCGTTGATCAAAGTGTTCATCAGCTGAGATTTAGACACTGACAGTGAACCCAGGCGGAAAAATGACACCATGGGTGTCTCAGCTTTGCAGATGGGCAAACTCTTCATGGTGACAATGTTTGAATCATCCTTGACTTGAGTTGTCTTCCAGGTTTTTCTTATTTGTCTGAATGTCCACAGAGGACACTCAACATCCAGTGTGACTGGGTCAGGAACAAGCAAAGGTAAGGCGTACTGACACTGTGACAGCTTTGTCATCATGTTCTGCTTAAGGAAGCTGTCTGAGCAGTGAAATACTGCAATTTGAACGTCCATCGGATGAACATGAGTCTGATCTGATTGATCAACGTCAACGTTGGTGCTAAAAAGAGCATCAAAGTTACTGTCTACTTTGTAAACAGTTTCAGACTCTGGAACAGGATTTGAATGGCTCACCTCAGCTCTGTCTTGTCTTACAGGAATATATCTGGCTCTGTAGTCTAACATCATCAACCTCTGAAGAAAAGTTTGAGCTAGATCTTCCTCAGATGTTTCATGGTCCTGTTTCACTGGTGGAACTATTTTAAGAAAATCTGCTGGAGACAACTTCTGTTTGTCTTGAAGGTGAAGTCTGTGAAGCAACGTTTCAAGATCTCTTTGATACTCCATGTTTCTATTCTTCTCTCCAGAAATCTTCACTGATTGCTGTAAATAATAAATAACCATTTACTGTATGTAAATTAAATGGTAACATCATATAGTTATAAAGTAAAGATGTCCTCAAGTTCTTGTGAAATTTGTATTTTCTGACCTCATCCTTGTTTCCACTCATATCCACATCTGAGGTGCCTGCAAGACAACAATGAGCCAGAGTTGAATCAATACATTCTTCTCATGTTCACTGTAAATGATTTTGAATGTTAGTTAGTTAGCAATTAGTTCTAATTTTTTTTTGTGTTACTGCAAAATAAAATAATTCATTAAATTATTTTTCTCACAAGTTGCAGATGGAACAGACTTGATTTCAGACTCTCTTCCTCTCACTGTGTTGTCATTCTTCTTCTTTGAGTGTTTTCCATCATTAACTGGGTCACACTGAGAAAACAGGCGATTTAATTTAATCTTAAAATAAACAGGTTACAACCATTGAGATTAAGAACACAGTGGTACACTATCTAGAGTAATACAAAACCAAAAATAAAAGTAAACTAAAGTAAAGAAAGTAAACTGTTCAGTAAAAGTATCTTCAGCGTCACTGTCCTATCTTTCCAAGTCTAAAGTAAAGTTAGTTGAGGTTACAGGTGTTTGTGCTCGATTTTAACCTGACCTCATAAAAATAAGCATTGAAAAAAAAAAAACATTGCTGTATGACAGTGACTACAGAGGATCAGAAGATCTCACCTTTACCTGTGTCGTAGCTGCTCTCTCCTCCAGGTGATCTACTGTAGCTGCTCTCTCCTCCATCTGATCTACTGTAGCTGCTCTCTCCTCCAGGTGATCTACTGTAGCTGCTCTCTCCTCCAGCTGATCTACTGTAGCTGCTCTCTCCTCCAGCTGATCTACTGTAGCTGCTCTCTCCTCCATCTGATCTACTGTAGCTGCTCTCTCCTCCAGATGATCTACTGTAGCTGCTCTCTCCTCCAGCTGATCTACTGTAGCTGCTCTCTCCTCCATCTGATCTACTGTAGCTGCTCTCTCCTCCGGCTGATCTACTGTAGCTGCTCTCTCCTCCAGGTGATTTACTGTAGCTGCTCTCTCCTCCAGCTGATCTGCTGCAGGGTAATGTAAGAACAAGCAGATTGCAGGATCAAACGTAAGAGAAATCATTTCTGGTCAGTTAACAATTCCAGGTAAAATAAGATCTATTTGCAAAAATTGTGTTAATGTCAAAAAACATGTACAGTATATTTACAATGTTCAGTACTCAACAATATGGTTTGAATTCGGATTTTGCAGATATGCAAAACAAAAATCATGGAAACGTTCTTTGGTAACTGGAAACAGTTTCACTAATTAGTTGGTTTATGTTTTTCATAACACCGTAAACTGTAGGATATCTCTGAGCAGAACGCAAGAGCAAGAGAGAGTTTAGCTAATCAGCAGAATCTTCATCTCAACATCTTGGCTGCTGCATCATCATCTTCTCACTCACTCTGGACACTGCCGCGCTGAATCAGCTGTTCCACAGACATACAAGTAGCATAGCTTCTTCTCTGCCGACTGTGTGAATTCAGAAATTACAATCGGCTTCTCCATCTAATTTCACCACCGCTTTTACTGGCTGCTTTTAGAAAAGGCCACATTATTTTGGTTTATTCACCTGCTGCGTATTTCCCCTGTCAAACTCAGGTATTACAAACTGTCTTACATTCATCTGTTCCTTCTCTGTAGCATCATTGGATGTGTAGTTGTACCAGTGGTTGTTAGTAGTGCGTAGTAATAATTATTATAATTCTTATTAAGTATAAAGTGCCTTTGATTTCTGTAACTTACTTTCAGTCACTTTACCTAATTGATTCCTTTGTTACTTGTTCTAATAAAGTTTACGTTAATGCCTTTGCAAACTTAATTTGTGTGTTATAGACGCTCTGGACTCTTCACCAAGAGGAATGGTTTATTCGTGTTGTTATGCTGACTCTGAAATTATATCCCAGGACAAATGTTTAAAACCATTTTGATAATTCTTATTGCTCACAACTCACAACAAACAAAATGCTGTCATTACTATTGAACAAGTGCGCATGGATGTTATATAATACATGTATTATAATAATACACTTTGTTGTGTTGAGTATTTGCAGCGCATGTGTTTTCAAATTGATGTTTTCTGAATTTGCTTGTGTTTCGTCTGTTTGCATGTGTTTTCTTAAGTTGCAGTGGACAAGAGAGTTGTGGACGACAAAGCATTTGCTTTGGTCTGAGATGCTGGTGGTCTAATGTGACATCTAGCGGCAGTAATGATTGTTTACCAAACCTTTGAGGTGGAAGAAAAACTCACACCATCTTGGGAGGGGTTTTAAATGACTCTGGCCAGAGGAGAACCACCACATCATCCCATGCAGTTACAAAACGTTCTGGATTCAGCTTCATCTGCCCCCTTTCCTTACCTCTCACAGGTCTTTCATAGAGGCTTTCATTAATTGTTCATTTCCTTTTAGAAATAGATGTTGCAGAATGTCTTAAGTCACCACAACAGTAGAAAATGGTGTGTAAGCATGTGAAAGTTGGACAGTAAATACACAGTTTTGATGGTGGTTGAGAGAACGGTGTCATGATGCACTGTTTATGTTGACTGTCTCCAGTCATACTCCACCAGTCCACCACAGGAATTCAGACTTTCTCCCTGTTCCTCATTGTTTTCTCTTACCTTTTGTAGCAGGTGTGATTACGGTATTGACCCAAGGTTCACTTGTTGCTGCTCTGCTGTCTTCCCCATCAGGTTCATCCACTAAACAAAACTAAAAAAACATTTGTTTCAATTTAATGTTTTTTTTTTTACTTTAATCAGATTAGACCATTGTAAGAACCTTTTTTTTATCACACCTGTCAGTCAGTGAAGCCAGTTTGGAGGTGTGGCTAGTTTGACATTTTGAGTTTGCACAGGAAACATCTGCTGATGTGAACCATGCCACACAAAAAAAGAGATCTGAGACTTATGGCCTAAGGCAATCAACTCCCAAACATACAAGAAGAATTTCAACTAGAGGCTCACACTTCAAAATCCCCCTTTGAGAATGGAATAAATAAAAATAAAACACCTGGGAGTTTTGTTGCACTTTTTCCATTCTGTTGGAAAACTTGTTAGAGGATATGCACTGATGAAATATAGATTCATGTGAATAGTGTTAAGTCAGTACTTACAGTTCCTTGGAAACATGGAAGGCAGTTAGTGAAACACTTCTTCATACCATTGTTCCTGCGTCTACGATGGCGTTTGAGAAACACGTCCTGGTGCATGGAACACGGACTTAATATCATAGTGGATAAATGCTTTATACACAAAATAAACCTGCAATACATTTTGTCTGGCAAACACTCCAACTTTAAATATGAGATATTAAGATATTACTAATTACTAGACAAAATTCAATATCTGAAACTGAGTTTATGACTAGTCAGAACCAGAGAGATGTATCACCTGTTTGAGTTGGTAGTCACTGTTCGGTTATCAGCAAATTATTAATAATTATAAAGGATAATAATATTATCTGTGATCATCATGAAGGTGTGGGTCTGGTTTAACCTGCATGCTACTTAATTATTTTAACTCTGAAAATTTAGATGGGCTAGAATTGTCATGTAATGCAGCTGTCACATAAGTCTGCTGTATATAAATCAACTGCCCAGACTTACTGCAATGTCCCTCTCAAATTAAAGAATTCAAAACAAGAATCAATGGTAAAAATACACAGAGAGGAAACGCAGAAATACTATAGTTTTCATTATTGATTTGTCAGATATTTAGCCTGTCAGGGCTCAACACCAGATGTCATTTTAAGAACATTTTTCACTTCATGATACTTTAAGAATTAAATCATTTAATTAAAAATGTTCATATTGTTGACTAAAACTATCATAGATTGTTAATTCACTCACAGGTTACATCAAGATGTTTCTGTCAAGATGATAATTTTACATGTCTTGAATCTTCACTTCAAATGTGAGAAAAAATAGACAGCTGTTTGAGAGTAAAGGAATGAAGTTACAAATTATTTAAAAGTAGCTCCTTTAAACCTATGATAATCAGGGTCTTATTAGTTAAGATCATCTCCATCTACATCTACAGCTCTCAACTGTTAAAAATGAATCTCAAAATAGTCAAAGAAAAATTTCAAGACGCATAACTTCATTCTAAAAATATTACATCTTTTATCGTTGATTTTATTTTAAGTAAAATTATTTTCATTTCAAGTTACATTATTCTCAAAATATCTGTCTTTTAACTCACTAGTGTCCCTGACACTCCCTCATAAATGAAAAGCTGCGATAAATCGATAGTAATCATGTGAACAATATCACACAAAAGGGAGTGATGTGCTGAATATCAGCACGGCTGTGATTCAGTCATAGAGTGTGATATTGCTTTTATACAACAGTTCTACGAGCGTCATATTAATTAAATAAACAACCATAGATTATGATTTGTTTGTTTATTTTATCATTTATTTGGCTACGACAACACAAATAGTTTAGCAACTAGACTGGTACTGGACTGTTGCTAAGCAACATTTCCCTGACCTGCACAGCGCCACTAGCTAGCTACTTTGTCCACACATTGGTTTCTCTACTGTCTCTGATGTTACCTCAGGAGTGCTCTAAAGTATCCAGGCTTCTTCCCTTCATCCTCACAACCAGACATCATTTCATTCAAATGTTATTTCTGGAAATATTTTCATCTTTGCAAATGTTGTTACAATCTAAGATAGTTAGCGACCGTTAATGTAACGCTGATTAATGGTTAAGCGGAGTGATACATGAAGTTAAACAGTGCTGTTGTACTCTATATCAGCACTCATGCAATGCCTCTCGTCCAATCAAATTACTTTATCGGAAATAACTGTTGTATAATCCTGAATATCTCACCTTTTCTGTGCTTCCAGCTGCATCTATCCCCTGTCCCCAGTCACCTGCTGGAAAATATAGACGGAAAAGTCAGATGGCAAATGATTAGATCCACTGTCTGGCTGCAGGACAGAGTAAAACAAACATAAGTCAAACTAATACAGCTTGCACTCTACACATTTTTAATATTTTGCTTCTTGTGACTGACCTTCTGCCGCTGAGCTGCAGATCTCCACCAGATCATTCCTGTTGATCCTTCTTAAAATGTCCTTCGTCATCTCCAGAGCTTCATCACGTTTATAGGTCTGCACCATCAGATCCACAGTGTCCAGCCTGTCCGCCTTCTCCAAGTCAGCCCTTCTGAAACTTTTTTTTCCTTTGAGGATGTCATTCTCCCGCAGGAAGAATTTGAAGCGCTTAAATTCTTCGTCTGCCAAGTCGTCCAGAACGTCCAAGAGAACCTGTCTCACCATTGTGCTTCCCCTGCAAAAATCAGAGAATAAGTTCAACCTGAGGGACAATAAGTTTATTAGTGGAGAGAATGACGAAGTCACTTTGAATCAAGATTCAGAGAAACTGTGTCAAATCATCAGTTCAAACCAGACCTGTTTTATCAAACCTAGCAACAGACTGAGACAGAGTTCATCCGCCCTAAAGACCAGAAACCCCAAAACCATCACCTAAGCATGTGCATTACATAAGAGTATATTATTCTACTTTATTTGTGTAAGGTGAACATGTAATCTATAAATTCAGTACAATGAGGAGTAAAAAGAGCTGCTTCCATCTAAAGGACAAGGACACCTGCTCCATTTTATACTGGGACAACTTCCCTGAACAGAGGAGGAGACACAACTGATGCTACTGATGCTACGTTGTGCCTCTGAAAATTCTGTCTCCTTAACAACTTACTTAACTTACATATTTTACTTATATATATTTTACTTATAGAATTCACACACTGTATTAAGAAAGGTGTGAAGGAGCCACAGATGTTTAAATGTCTGAAGTTCAAAACAAAATGGAAGCTTTTTCCTTTGGTGAGTAAAGAAAGTGAAGAACAGAACTCTATTTAACTAGTAGTAAAACATTTTACACACATACCTCTACAGGACTTCATCAATGACAGAACAGTGATACTGGTCTAAATATTGCAGAATCTGCAGTCTTCATCTCTCACTTCCAGTCAAAACCTAGTAAGAAAATATCAAGGAGGAGGTACTTGATTAACGGCATGTTGTTATCAATACTGCAGATTTTATTCCTTGATGTTTCTCAAATACTACATTAGTGCTTATCTCCAACCAAGTCCAGTTGCTCACAATTCAAGTTTTAAATACATAAAGTACTTAATATGATATGAGAAGAAAAGTTCATATATGGCTGGACCGCATATGATCAACTTGTGAAATTGAGGAATGTATTGAAAAACTGCCATGGAACCTGTAAACAACTGACATCATTGCATCTTACTTGCATTCAGCCTAGTGTCTGCTGGTTTCAGGCCTTTACCTCTTTGCTTCTCTCTTCTTGCTTCTGTGCTCACATTTAAAGTATTTTATACATGCCAATTCCCAATAAAGCTGTTTTCATTTACAAGTTGTTTCTGTTTATGTTGTCAGACAACGGAACAAGTTTGAAATAGTGACTGAAACGTGGCCCAATATGACTACATGTTAACCAGCAGTCATGACCGAGCCATTTCTAAGATGCTAATTTGCTGCTAAAATCCAGAGTTTAACACCGAGACGTCTCTGACAAAATCACCAAACACATTAGTTCAATACAAGCAGCAACATCAGTGGCTGAAAAATTAAGCTAACGCGGAAGTAAGAAAAACTGCACTTCTTCTAATGGCCACTAGAGTCTGGCTCCAAAAGCGAGACAGTCCCCATAGTCTCCCATGTTAAAATGTCCAACTTTACAGCAGAAATAAACATGTTTACAGCCTGGTACAAAAAACGGTTTTGGTCTCTAGAGCTAATCTCCTTCTTCATGACAACTGTTTAATATAACTCACCTGTTTACATTAAATTATTAAGGCTTAAAATGATGGCGAATTGAGGGCATGCCATTTTGATTGACAGGTGAGCGTATGCTAGCTACAGGCCGGTATGCACCGAAGTCTTGGGGCGTAAATTAACGGTTTTACCCAGGTGTTATATTTACATCATTACCGATTGGAGCCGATAAATACCGGCATCTACTGCACAGTCGTAAGACCTGGGCGTGAACGCTAATTGCAGCCAATCTCAGGCCGAGAGGTTTGCTATTATTTATACTATTGTAGCTTAACCTTTCACAATGACGATCATTTAATCTTTTTAACATAATATGAATTTCTGCTGTTTTTAAACACATCTTCTAAGTTTTTCTCATAAATGGATGATTGTACAGTCTTTTTAATCTTGTAACAGACCATTAGTGTATAGTGGTCTGAAAAGCTACCTCCCTTCTGGAGAGCCAAGATCGTCCTCTTCAGATAGAGTTTCAACTGTGTGTTGGTTTAGAGAGTTATTAGACCCAAGATAAGCTTTCCCTTGTCCTGCTGCTCTTCTGTTGTAAATGGCAGATAGTATTTTATTGTTTTATTGTTTTCTAGAGATTGCTTATTTGCACCGACTGTGGACTTGACTTGACTTTTGCACTTGACCTTGTTGAATGAAATCTTACTCTGGCCATCATGCCATACTGTCTCTTGATGTCCATTAGTGTATGTGTGTTTATGTATATTATGTATATATATTGGCTGCAAATCAGTTTCCCTGTAAAGGACAATAAAGATACTTTGAACTTTGAACTTTATCCTTTCAACTGTCACGTGCATTCCTCCACACTGTATCAAATACAAATACCATGCTGTAATCAACAAAAAAGAAGACAAACAAAAGAAAACAAAAACAAGAGGACTTTTCTTTTCGAAACAGCACAATTCAACTTTCAGTGAAAAAGATGTGATCAGTGGTGGAGTAACTTTTTTTAAATACTGCCTGGGTTTCCTGGATGATATTAATTTAAAAAAAAAATCTAAGCTGACCTTGTATCAAGAATATTTTGTCAGTTAAACTAAACTTGTGGAGAGATATTAAACTAAGTTCAAAATACGCACATGCAGAAAAATTACAGCTGTAAGATACACTGAACTCAGTTGGAGAGTGAGCATATGACATTAAGGTTTCAAGAGAAAGTCAATGAATGAGTGAATTTGTCAAGCCTCATAGCCACAATAATTCCCCTGACGTACAGACAGCCTCATTTCATTGTAAGAAAATTCACATGGTGAAACTGAGATGGTTGTTAAGAGAGTAAGATAACATCAGCAATTTAAAAAAGAAAAAGAAAAGAAACACTGTGCATCTAACTTTACACAGACACACATAATACAGAAATAAGCTCACCTTTATTTTATGTTTCCTTTGCTTTGCCTGATAGATCCATCTGGCTGGTTATGAACAAGGTGTGACAACAAAAGGAAAACTGAAAGTAACATAGCACTAGCACCTGATTTACCTTGAAGCTTGTGGCTTACAGGTAGTTAGACTTCCTGATTACCTTACATCAATGATTAATCATACAGTCACAAATCTGTAATACTTTATGATTATTACATGAAGGTATAATAACTGTCACAAATAACTATCAAATATTGTAATCAGGTACAGTTTCTTTTTCTTACTACACTGTGTTTATGATAGCTGCAGATAGTAGTTACTTTGTAGAGTAAGAGTTTCAAAATATAGGATGAGCTACAAAAATTGTAATCCTCCGTTTATAGTAATATTTAGAGGAACCACTATAATAAAAAGTGAAAAAATCTTCATTGATCTTCACACTGAATTATTGTATTTATTTATTTATTGTAAAATTGTATGTTGCTGTGAAATATGCAGTGGATATTTCGTAGTGGTTAATGCCTACCTGCTTAACAAATAGAAAAATATTAGGCACTCTTTCTACATAAAGCAAAATTATCCAAATATTTACCAAATTACAACACCTTTTTAATTGAATTTAATATACATAAAAACACTTAAACATACAACCAACAAAAAAGCAAATGCAGTCTCTCTGTAGCCCCTGATTAAAATAATTGACTGGTGATGAATTGCTGTATTTAATTTATATATTTTTATTATTATTTATTACATCTACTTTTTGTGTTTCACATTATTTGATTGGTTTTTCTATTTGATTGATATATATGTTTCTCTGTTTGTATGCATGTATGCATGTGTGTGTGTGTGTGTGTGTGTGTGTGTGTGTGTGTGTGTGTGTGTGTGTGTGTGAGTGTGTGTGTATATATGTGTATATACGTATACAAACACATACATATGTATATACACTTGTTGTCACATATGTATATATGTATGTGTTTGTATATATTAAAAAAAAACAAGAGCTGTCAACCTCTCAGGCGGTTATTTCCAGCCTTTCCTGCATGGTAGACGCTTTGGAGAGAATACGTACATTAGCGGAGCTCGTGAACGCACCGTTGTAGTCTAATTGAACTACAACTCCCTTGTTTCACTGCTCTGTGGCCGTCAAGTCGGGTAGTGTGTGCTGGATTTGGTTTTAAACGACAGGGGCGAGCGGGAGTGTGTAACTGGACTGGATTCAAGCAGCGTTGTGGTAATAGTGATATTAACTTCTATCGGAAGTAGACTGAGTACTGCGTTGCAGTTTCTCTAAAGAGGGATTTAAACGGAGGACCGGAGAGGTCAGGCTAACTGCCGTGTAGGTAGACAACGGTTGACAGTTGACCGACCGGAGAGGCCGAGTAAAGCCATGCTCTGTCTCACGTTACCCGTGCTAGCTAGCTAACCTAAGTTGTCATACTTGTATTCCTATATCCACCGGACTAAGGATGTTGCGTTTTGTATCTAGGAACCACGTCGTATGTTACCGAGCCGACAGCTGACAACAACGACCGTAGCAGCTCCGCGGGCTTCAAACCGTTATGGTGCTTGTGGGTGTGTTAGCATAACGTTAGAGGCACTCGGCTAATGCTAGCTGCCGGCTGCTGACGAGGGAAAACCCACCACCAGAGGTGAACAAAGTACACAACATCAGTACCTGAGTTAAAGTACAGACCGTCCTGGTCTAATATGACTCCAATATACAAGTGAAAGTGGTTCAGTTAAGTTTTCACTTGAGTTTAAGTACTGGAGTACTTGATTCATAAGATACTGAAATATTCTAAAGTATATTTTCTTTATGTCAACACATTACTGTATTGTTCCACATTTATAAAACCGAATGACTCTGAAACAACCTACTGACTGACTATAGATAGATAGATGGATACTTTATTTATACCTTAGGGAAATTCATGTATCCAGTAGCTCATTTGTAAAAAAAAAAAATAATAATAATAATAATGATGATGGTTGTTAATAAATAATAAAGAACCTGTAGAATAAAAAGCTTGTAGAATATCATACAAAGGCCATAGAAACTGCCGTAAAAGCGAAAATAAATCAGCAAAAGGACCCATTGTCATATTTCTGTTTTTAGGCATTGCTGAAGTTTGGTCGTGGTGAATTTTCTACCTCATCTTTATCAAACGTAGCCATTGTTAGGACTGACAAACAACTCAAAATAATGAGTACTTCATAGAAATGTAGTGGAGTACATAAGTACAATATTTGTCTCTAAAGTGTAGTGGAGTAAAAGTCGGAAGTTTCTGAAAGTAAGAAAAAATACTCAAGTACAGACATTCAAAAAAATATACTTAAGTACAGTATTCATGTAAATGTACTTTGTTACTGTCCACTTCTCCCCACCACTAAACATCTTTGACTGTAGGTAGTGAAGTCCGTTTGTATGAAAGATACATCAAAAAATACTGCTGCCTGCATTTGATGTCATCTATGATTGAAAACATATACGCTCTGGGAAACTGTGATAGAAAAATGATCACACACCCAGAGAACAGAAGTGTGACACCTATGTGCAGACAACGTGGCAGAAAGCTTAAGAGCCATGTGTGATTTTCTTATCAGGTTGAGACAAAGTCAAATAAACATAAGGTGATGTTCAAGTCTTATCAAATAGAAACAGTTAGGAACATGATTTTACTATGAACCATGGATCAGATACAAAAGGTGGGGTCTTCTACAAACAGATGTCAGGTCTCAAAGGTGGAAATTAAAACTTTGTCATTTAAGAAACAAAAAAAGAAACATTGTCTTTCAATAGATATGATGTAGTTATTTTTATTATGCTCATTAACAACATGAAAGGTTAAAGTCAACAAGTGTTTTTGTGTCGTCACTGAATGATCAGTTTCATAAATGATCAAAGAAATATTTTCCTCACATTGACAACAAAACAACAAAACTCTTGCTGCTGTAGATATAATGACAGATTACTTTAAATGAAATTAACATAACACAACTGAACACTTCAAATACGTCTTCAACATAAAGCATCCTGGATCAGTTAACATGATTCAACTTAAAATGTAGACTTACAAAAATACAAACAGGCCAAACTTGTTAAACAGGATTTTCAGATATAAGTTTTAGAAATGAATTACACAGGTTAAAGAAATATACCCTCCATTCTTTGTTGTAAGAAGTCGATCATCTGACAACATGTCTCTCATCAACCTTCTCAATCATCTTTCCATGATCACTGAACTTCAGAAGTTCAGATTTAATAAAACTTCAAAATATTCATCAATACATGCAGCATATTGATCATTTCTCTGTCTCTTCAAAAACAAACAAATAAAAAAACATTGTGTTCTGCTTTATGTTCATTTGAACATTTTTCATATAAAGAAGTTCACACTTACTAACTTTGTAGATATTAACATTAGTTTTTATGCCTCACTCATTCTCCAAATTCCTATTATTCTTCTGTGTTTTATAGGAGTTTGATTCATGAATAGTCACATGAAAACAAGTATCATCATTTTCAGCTGAGTAGTGTTGGTTCACTCATTTGGACTCATTTTAGATTTCACCCAGACTTTTAATCGCTTCTTCTTTACTGTATTTTCTCCACTCGCTGGGAATTTCTCCTCTGCCCTGGAATTTAAATTTATAGTGTTCTTCCAGTTGTTTTTGAAATCGACACACAAACCATTTCCAGTATGTCAGATTAGACTCATCAGGGGTAATTCTCCAGTTAGCAAACATTAGTCCGGTTGTTTATAGGGAATACTTTCATCTGAATCTGAATCTGAGTAAAAACTTTGATCACTTGCAACTTTTGTTGTGCAGTATTCAACAGAGAGTATATCTGTGTCTTTATTGGACATATCATTGACTGCAGTGGATCAATGAAAAATTACACTGTGGTCATTAGGACTGTGATCTGGTGTTGGTGAAAACAGCTGCACAGAGTGGACACTCTACCCAGCAGCACTTGCACAGCTGATTGATGAGGATTTGATCAGGCTTCAGTCTGAATTTTATCATCTTATCCAATGGGAGGCTGCTGGTTCAATTGTTTTCTCTATCACGCAGTTTTTTTCTTGAGTTCTCCGAGTACAACAGCAGAAGAGTTTCCTTCACAGAAGCTTCTGAAAATGTTGTAATATGGATCCCTCTTGCTTTCTAGATGAGTACGTACATCATTCTTCTTGTTGAATTTCTCGTGGGACTCTGAAAGCCAAGTCCCTGCTCTGTCAAACACATACAGTAAGAGATCAACTGTAAACTTCTTCTTCAGAGCATATTTCCTCTCTGATTCAAATTCTTTCACTTTCTCTTTGACATTTTTGGCAACTTCTTGCAAATAAGTTGGACTGTAGCCTCTTGTAGCTACAGGTTTGTTCTTGATTGTATCAAGTGACTGTTTTTCAAGATTGTTAATCAGGGATCTGATCAGTTGTTGATCTTCTTGCTGAAAAATCCCCTTAATGTAACTTATTACCTTTATAGTTGTTTCTGAAACAAAGTCACCGAATTGTCTAAGTTTCTCCTTTTCTCTTTTGAACTTTTCCCTCTCTTGAGACTGTTGGCTTTTGTCACTACGCTCCTGATACTTGGTTAGTGTCACATAATGAAAGTAATCACGAACCCCTGATATGTTTTTGTATCTGCCACTGTTTTTGGAATCATTAATAAGATCCCATTCAAAACCAAGCTCTTGAAGGATAGTTGACTGATCTTTCTCCAAGTTGATGTCTTCAATAGGTTTTGTATCTGCAGTTAGTTCTCTCACCCAGTCGCTCCAAACAGAGTCAAACTGGTGTTTAAGTTTCTTTTCATCTTGTGTCTTGTGTTTTAACTGATGAGCGAGCTCTTTGCTCTTCTGTAGCAGCTTGTTCTCAAACTCTGTCTTCTGATCATCAAGCTTTTTACAAGCCTTCTTCTGCTGGATAACTTCATCCAGTTTTCTTTTCACTCCTCTCACCTGTTCTTCATGAAACTCCTTGATTTTGTTTTCAAATGTGCCTCGCCACTGAACCAAGATTTCTTTGTCTCTGTCATCATCAAAGTGCTTTGACATTTCTTTTTGGATTTCTCCATATGTTTTGCTCATTTCTTTAGAAAGATAACTGAGCTCAACCTTGTCAAGATCTCCATTTTCAATTCTGTTGTACAGCTGGTTTTCAATGGTCAACATGTTGCTCCTCAGAGCCCAGGTCCAGTTCCCGTACTGAACCTCAAGGTTTCTGTACACTGCAATTTCAAGTGTGTTTTTGAAACTGAAAACAAAGTTTTCGTTCAACAGGTCATCCCACAGGTCGTGAATTTTGCTTTTGAACTGTGACAGAGTAATCCCATCAGACTGTGAAGCTTTAGAGAGGATGAAGTTCTTCAGCTCTTGGATGCTCTCACTATAACCTGGATTTGGAGGAGCCATAGGTGGACTTCCCTCCCAAAGCTGGGCAAAGTATTTCACATCTTTTTGCACATCAAATGCAATGATGTCACTGAAACACTCTGCATCACAAACCTCCTCTTTGGCAGCTAGTTGGGTCATCTGGTCCAGTTTTTCTTGCAGGCGTCTCTTTCCCTCCATGTTTTTCTCTGCAGCTGAAATATCTGTCACATTCTGGTGAACAAACACACAACTTGGAGAAAGTTTGACTTTCTTCATCCTCATGAAAGCCTGAACAACAATCTGCAGAACATCTTGCATCTCAGCTGGATTCTCTCCAAAGATGTTGATCAATGTCATGTTTCCCAGACCAACAACAAATGTTGCCAGTTCATTGTCGTGGTTAAGAGCGGCGTTACCTGCTAATTCAAGAGCACGCAGTCCTTCAGTGTCCACCACCAGCACATAGTCAAACTTAAAGTCTCTCTTCATCTCCTCTGACACTTTGATCAGCTGCATGAAGGCACCCTTGGTGCATCTGCCAGCACTCACTGCAAACTGCAACCCAAACATGGCATTCAGCATTGTTGATTTTCCACTGCTTTGTAAGCCCAAAACTGACAACACAAACACTCTCTGGTCACCCAGTCTCTTGATGACTTCCTCTAAAAGACTAGAGATCCATGTCAAAGGCACATGACCTGCATCACCATCCATCAGCTCCATGGGATGTCCTGATATTATCAGCTCTGCAGCCAGCTCAGGGTATTTAGACCAGTCAGTCTGACCCCTCTTTGTTTGTCTCTGTAGAGATTTATGGGCTTCATAGATCTGCCCCATTTCTCTAAAGATGTGCTCCAAGCCAAAAGTTGCTGATTGTAGTTTTGTTGATATTTGTTCAAGCTCAGTTTGTTTTCTTTTTAACAGATCAGATTTGTCACGTTTCTTCTTCAGAGCCAAGACCTCAGACCACTTCTCATCATAGCTTTGGAGAATTGACGTGAGATCGTCTGTGGAGAGGGCGTCTATTAAGATCTGAGTCCATTTCAGGAAATACTCTTTGTCTGTTGATGGCAAAGATGAGAGACTTTCAATGAACAACTTCACCAGTTCACTACAGGAAGCATCATGTTGTTTTTCTCGTATTTTCATCAGTTCCTGTTGCTTTTCACTTTTGTCCTTCTCAACGTTTCCTTTGAGGTGATACAGTTCTTTCTTTATTCTGCACCACTCATGCCACAGTCGGCCATGACAAGGGAGGAACTTATCTTTGATTTCTGAAATTTCCATCCCCTGAAGTAAATTCACTGTTTCCATAGCAGCAGATTTTCCTTTTTGGCAGACTGTGTCTTCTTCATCCACTCTGATCCCAGAGACCTCGGCCATGGTTTCAAGCTGGAAAGATGTTTGTGATCCAGACAAGATCTCTCTAATGATCCTTTTCAGTTCTTCAGAAACATCTGACTGGCTTCTGTCTTTTAGACCCATTTTATATTTTCCCTTTTTCATCTGAACTGCAACACGATCATTATCAGTAATGAGACAAATCAGAGGCTTTGGAGACTTCACAAGATCTGAGATAACTTCATTACTTTTGTCACCTTTTTTCAGAGTTGGTAACAGAACAACATTGACTGAAGATTTTTCAGTCAGTATCTTAAGCTGTTTTTCAATCGACAGAGCATCACCATGAAGATTACAGAAGGCAGTGCAGTCAGTGAAGGCATCGTTGGGTTTTCCAGCAGGACAGTACCAGGCAATCTCTGCCACACCATCCATCAAAAGGCGAGATCTGGTGCTACCTGGGCAGTTTCTGTGGAAGAAGGTGTTGTGACGCTCGTTGATCAAAGTGTTCATCAGCTGAGATTTAGACACTGACAGTGAACCCAGGCGGAAAAATGACACCATGGGTGTCTCAGCTTTGCAGATGGGTGAACTCTTCATGGTGACAATGTTTGAATCACCCTTGATTTGAGTTGTCTTCCAGGTTTTTCTTATTTGTCTGAATGTCCACAGAGGACACTCAACATCCAGTGTGACTGGGTCAGGAACAAGCAAAGGTAAGGCGTACTGACACTGTGACAGCTTTGTCATCATGTTCTGCTTAAGGAAGCTGTCTGAGCAGTGAAATACTGCCATTTGAACGTCCATTGGATGAACATGAGTCTGATCTGATTGATCACAGTCAACGTTGGTGCTAAAAAAACCTAAAACACTTTCTTTTATGTTTGAAGAATCAAGCTCTGCAACAGGATTTGAGTGGCTCACCTCAGCACTGTCTTGTCTTACAGGAATATATCTGGCTCTGTAGTCTAACATCATCAACCTCTGAAGAAAAGTATGAGCTAGATCTTCCTCAGATGTTTCATGGTCCTGTTTCACTGGTGGACCTATTTTAAGAAAATCTGCTGGAGACAACTTCTGTTTGTCTTGAAGGTGAAGTCTGTGAAGCAACGTTTCAAGATCTCTTTGATACTCCATGTTTCTATTCTTCTCTTCAGAAATCTTCACTGATTGCTGTAAATAATAAATAACCATTTACTGTATGTAAATTAAATGGTAACATCACATGGTTATAAAGTAAAACGTCCTCAAGTTCTTGTGTCTGTGAATGTTCTCATTCGTCCAGGTCATAGTTATCTCTCTCTCAAATTAAATCGAAGGCAACTGGACTAGTCTGACTAGTCAGACTAATGCGGACTAGAGAGACCAATACATGATGAACTGATGAAGCCGCTTGGATAAGAGGCGAAACGTCTTCCACAGACAAATACAAGTCCAGTTGCCTTCGATTTAATTTGAGAGAGAGTCAAGTTCTTGTGAAATAAATTTGTATTTTCTGACCTTATCCTTGTTTCCACTCATATCCACATCTGAGGTGCCTGCAAGACAACAATGAGCCAGAGTTGAATCAAAACATTTTTCTCATGTTCACTGTAAATTATACTGAGTGTTAGTTAGTTATTAGTCCTAAATTTAACTTTTTTATGTTATTGAAAAATAAAATGATTCATAAACAAATTATTTTCTCACATGTTGCAGATGGAACAGACTTGATTTCAGACTCTCCTCCTCTCGCTGTTTTGTCATTCTTCTTCTTTGAGTGTTTTCCATCATTAACTGAGTCACACTGAGAAAACAGGCGATTTAATTTAATCTTACAATAAACAGGTTACAACCATTGAGATTAAGAACACAGTGGTACACTATCTAGAGTAATACAAAACCAAAAATAAAAGTAAACTAAAGTAAAGAAAGTAAACTGTTCAGTAAAAGTATCTTCAGCGTCACTGTCCTATACTTTCCAAGTCTAAAGTAAAGTTAGTTGAGGTTACAGGTGTTTGTGCTCAATTTTAACCTGACCTAATAAAAATAAGTATTGAAAAAAAAAAATGTTGCTGTATGACTGACTACAGAGGATCAGAAGATCTCACCTTTACCTGTGTCGTAGCTGCTCTCTCCTCCAGCTGATCTACTACAGGGTAATGTAACAACAAGCAGATTACAGGATCAAACGTAAGAGAAATCATTTCTGGTCAGTTAACAATTCCAAGTAAAATAAGATCTATTTGCAAAAATTATGTTAATGTCAAAAAACATGTACAGTATATTTACAATGTTCAGTACTCAACAATATGGTTTGAATTCGGATTTTGCAGATATGCAAAACAAAAATCATGGAAACGTTCTTTGGTAACTGGAAACAGTTTCACTAATTAGTTGGTTTATGTATTTCATAACACCGTAAACTGTAGGATATCTCTGAGCAGAACGCAAGAGCAAGAGAGAGTTTAGCTAATCAGCAGAATCTTCATCTCAACATCTTGGCTGCTGCATCATCATCTTCTCACTCACTCTGGACACTGCCGCGCTGAATCAGCTGTTCCACAGACATACAAGTAGCATAGCTTCTTCTCTGCCGACTGTGTGAATTCAGAAATTACAATCGGCTTCTCCATCTAATTTCACCACCGCTTTTACTGGCTGCTTTTAGAAAAGGCCACATTATTTTGGTTTATTCACCTGCTGCGTATTTCCCCTGTCAAACTCAGGTATTACAAACTGTCTTACATTCATCTGTTCCTTCTCTGTAGCATCATTGGATGTGTAGTTGTACCAGTGGTTGTTAGTAGTGCGTAGTAATAATTATTATAATTCTTATTAAGTATAAAGTGCCTTTGATTTCTGTAACTTACTTTCAGTCACTTTACCTAATTGATTCCTTTGTTACTTGTTCTAATAAAGTTTACGTTAATGCCTTTGCAAACTTAATTTGTGTGTTATAGACGCTCTGGACTCTTCACCAAGAGGAATGGTTTATTCGTGTTGTTATGCTGACTCTGAAATTATATCCCAGGACAAATGTTTAAAACCATTTTGATAATTCTTATTGCTCACAACTCACAATAAACAAAATGCTGTCATTACTATTGAACAAGTGCGCATGGATGTTATATAATACATGTATTATAATAATACACTTTGTTGTGTTGAGTATTTGCAGCGCATGTGTTTTCAAATTGATGTTTTCTGAATTTGCTTGTGTTTCGTCTGTTTGCATGTGTTTTCTTAAGTTGCAGTGGACAAGAGAGTTGTGGACGACAAAGCATTTGCTTTGGTCTGAGATGCTGGTGGTCTAATGTGACATCTAGTGGCAGTAATGATTGTTTACCGAACCTTTGAGGTGGAAGAAAAACTCCCACCATCTTGGGAGGGGTTTTAAATGACTCTGTGGCCAGAGGAGAACCACCACATCATCCCATGCAGTTACAAAACGTTCTGGATTCAGCTTCATCTGCCCCCTTTCCTTACCTCTCACAGGTCTTTCATAGAGGCTTTCATTAATTGTTCATTTCCTTTTAGATATAGATGTTGCAGAATGTCTTAAGTCACCACAACAGTAGAAAATGGTGTGTAAGCATGTGAAAGTTGGACAGTAAATACACAGTTTTGATGGTGGTTGAGAGAACGGTGTCATGATGCACTGTTTATGTTGACTGTCTCCAGTCATACTCCACCAGTCCACCACAGGAATTCAGACTTTCTCCCTGTTCCTCATTGTTTTCTCTTACCTTTTGTAGCAGGTGTGATTACGGTATTGACCCAAGGTTCACTTGTTGCTGCTCTGCTGTCTTCCCCATCAGGTTCATCCACTAAACAAAACTAAAAAAACATTTGTTTCAATTTAAAATTTTTTTTTTTTTTTTTACTTTAATCAGATTAGACCATTGTAAGAACCTTTTTTCCAAAGTGAGAGGTCACCAACTAAGCAGCAGATAGATAAACATACATGCTAAAACAGTTATAGAAGATCAAATTCCAGCCAGGACCACATGAAAGAATCGAGAAATTAAACTCCTCTGTATAAGCACTGCAAACTGTTCTTATATCACACCAGCTGGCGTATGAATACAAAAAGTAGTGACAGATAATTTGTAGACTGCATATTCTGTCAAATCAGAATGTGCAGTTTAACACAACCCTAATCTTGCACACAGTTTAAGAGACATATTGACCTCACAGTCGGAACTGTACTGTTCAATTTTCATTTCATAGCATACCTTATAACACCACCTGACATTACATATCTTTATTTATCTCAGTGGCAGAGAGACAGGCCTTTATTTGAGACAGTAATACCGGAAAAAGTAATTGAAACCTTAGGAATTAACCTCATTTCTGTAAAAATTTGTCTCCAAATATGATCAGATCTTCATGTAAGTTACAATAATGAACAAACACAATCGATTTGAACAAAAGCTAATTGGAGTCGGGAGTTATCACACCTGTCAGTCAGTGAAACCAGTTTGGAGGTGTGGCTAGTTTGACATTTTGAGTTTGCACAGGAAACATCTGCTGATGTGAACCATGCCACACAAAAAAAAGAGATCTGAGAAGACTTATGGTCAAGACTTGTTGATTTGCATAAAGCTGAAAGGGTGACAAAACGATTTCAAAGAATGATAAGCTACCATCAACAAAACTCAACACTTTCCCCAGTCACTTTTCCCTTTGTATGAAGAACTTAATGTGAAAAATATCGGGCAGTGTTATGTTTTGGTGATGGTACTTTATCAGATTGACCAGGAGTACAGAGGAGGAGTAGGAGGAAACAACTGAAATTAATGAAAATATTTCTGTAAGAGAAAATCAGATCAAATATTGGTGCTTTGCAAGAGAAATAACTAAAGGTCATCTGAAAGTCAGCTGAACACATTAAGCCCTAAGGCAATCAACTCTCAAACATACAAGAAAAATTTCGACATCAGGCAGACACAAAAGTCCTCCAATCCATACGAACATATCGTTTGTTCCCACCCTCAAATACGACCCAGAGGAGTGTATACGCCTATATGGCGGCTTGCGTACCGGACTTCGGTTGTCATGGTTACCATAATAAACATGCGACTGTACCGAGAGCGGCGTACCGAACGTTGCCGTGCTTACTTTAATAGCGGTAATGGCTTGGCTAGGTTAAGGCATTAAAACTACTTGGTTAGGGTTAGGAAAATATTGTGATTTGGGTTAAAATTAGTACTTCCTCAACATCAGACGATCTTTGTTGTCATGGTTACAATAATAACAACAAACGGTCATAGATAATAGAAATATATAAACTACTTGTTCCACATGGGAATCGAACACATTCTACAGTGTTACAGGACTGTGTTTTGTTGACCCATCTATCCACCCCAGTCTATTCCTAACGCGGACTTTGGCGCTCTTTATACTACATCACCGTACTTTTCCCTTTGCTCCTGTCATAATTACTACGACCACTAGATGTCGCCTAGCAACAAAACATTACTCTGGGTTATCTCTCTCTCAAATTAAATCGAAGGCAACTGGACTTGTATTTGTCTGTGGAAGACGTTTCGCCTCTTATCCAAGCGGCTTCATCAGTTCATCATGTATTGGTCTCTCTAGTCCACATTAGTCTGACGAGTCAGACTAGTCTGACGAGTCAGACTAGTACAGTTGCCTTCGATTTAATTTGAGAGAGAGATAACTATGACCTGGACGAATGAGAACATTCACAGACAGATTACTCTGGGTTATAATAAGCTTCTTCACAATCGACCTACCTGCTCATTCCTCACAGGACAGTCTTCCTCCTATGAAAATGGAATAAATAAAAATACAACACCTGGGAGTTTAGTTGCTATTTTACCATTTTGTTGGTACAGTTGTTAGAGGATATGGACTGATGATGAATAGTGTTAAGTCAGTACTTACAGTTCCTTGGAAACATGGAAGGCAGTTAGTGAAACACTTCTTCATACCATTGTTCCTGCGTCTAGGTTGGCGTTTGAGCGTTTCAACACACCCTGGTGCATTTGAGCGTTTCAACACATCCTGGTGCATGGAACACAGACTTAATAATAGTGGACAAATACTTTATACACAAAATAAATCTGCAATACATTTTGTCTGGCAAAAATCCCATCTTGAAATGTTATGAGATATTAAGATATTACTAATTACTAGACAAATTCAAATGTAGATATCTGAAACTGAGTTTATGACTAGTCAGAACCTGTTTGAGTTGGTAGTCAGTTTTGCAGTGACTACCAACCATCATGAAGGTGTGGGTCTGGTTTAACCTGCATGCTACTTAATTATTTTAACTCTGAAAATTTAGATGGGCTAGAATTGTCATGTAATGCAGCTGTCACATAAGTCTGCTGTATATAAATCAACTGCCCAGACTTACTGCAATGTCCCTCTCAAATTAAAGAATTCAAAACAAGAATCAATGGTAAAAATACACAGAGAGGAAACGCAGAAATACTATAGTTTTCATTATTGATTTGTCAGATATTTAGCCTGTCAGGGCTCAACACCAGATGTCATTTTAAGAACATTTTTCACTTCATGATACTTTAAGAATTAAATCATTTAATTAAAAATGTTCATATTGTTGACTAAAACTATCATAGATTGTTAATTCACTCACAGGTTACATCAAGATGATATTTTTAAGATGTTTTCCAGTCTGTTAAGCCTATTTATTGACTTAGGATCTTAGACCTCTAAAGAATAGAGTTAGAGATCAGATATTTTCTAAACTCTCCTCATCATGTGACAAATGTAGTTTGCAAGACGTTAATTTACCTCACAGTTTTTGACTTTGTCCTGAATTAGTAAACTACTGGTCTTGAATCTTCACTTCAAACATTGAAGTGTTAAACATTTGAAATGTAGTGACTTGTTCGAATTAAATTGTAATAAAATATTACAGTGAAACGGCCAGTACCCCCAGGGGTGATATATTGGTGCTATCCAGTGGGGAACTGGTCCAGTGTCTTGAAAAGGGCTATTTGTTAGTTTTCTCTGCTGATGTACATGTTTTCTTTCTTGTCTGTATGATACAAGACATTATAATACAGCCTCCGAGGAGCGCTACTTCTCCGGGGAAGATTGGAGGCTACAGTGAGTCACTGTCAGAAAGTGACAACTCAGGCCGGGGCTAGCTGATTAGCTTGCTAACTTCAGTAGAAGAAAATATGTGATAGAATTAACAATGACATTGCTTTCCACTGCTGGAGACAGCTGTTGGTGAGTAAAGGAATGAAGTTACAAATACAAAACTTACAAGTAGCTCCTTTAAACCTATGATAATTAGAGTCTTATTAGTTAAGATCGTCTCCGTCTATATCTACAGCTCTCAACTGTTAATATAAAATTAAACAAAATAGTAGAAAAAAAATTTCAAGACGTATAACTTCATTCTGAAAATATTACATCTTCTATCATTGATTTTATTCTTAAATAAAATGACTTTCATTTCAAGTTACATTATTCTCAAAATATCTGTCTTTTAACTCACTAGTGTCCCTGACACTCCCTCATAAATGTGATAATTTTGGTGATACATCTCTCTGGTTCTGACTAATCATGTAAGCAATATCACATGAAAGGGAGTGATGTACTGAATATCAGCACGGCTGTGATTTGGTCATAGATAAGAAAGTCACAGCCGTGCTGATATTCAATATTAAATTCTACGAGCACCATATTAGTTAAATAAACAACTGTTTATGATCTGTTTGTTTATTTTATCATTTATTTGGCTACGACAACACAAATAGTTTAGCAACTAGACTGGTACTGGACTGTTGCTAAGCAACATTTCCCTGACCTGCACAGCGCCACTAGCTAGCTACTTTGTCCACACATTGGTTTCTCTACTGTCTCTGATGTTACCTCAGGAGTGCTCTAAAGTATCAAGGCTTCTTCCCTTCATCCTCTCCTTACAACCAGACATCATGTCATTCAAATGTTATTTCTGGAAATATTTTCATCTTTGCAAAGTTTGTTACAATCTAAGATAGTTAGCGACCGTTAATGTAACACTGATTAATGGTTAAGCGGAGTGATACATGAAGTTAAACAGTGCTGTTGTACTCTATATCAGCACTCATGCAATGCCTCTCGTCCAATCAAATTACTTTATCGGAAATAACTGTTGTATAATCCTGAATATCTCACCTTTTCTGTGCTTCCAGCTGCATCTATCCCCTGTCCCCAGTCATCTGCTGGAAAATATAGACGGAAAAGTCAGATGGCAAAGGATTTAAAAAAAAAAAAAAAAAAAAAAAAAAGAAGAAATAGTTCAAGTTCAAATTTATTGTATCATCATATGAATTAGAAGCAGTGCACTCCAGTGCAATGAAAAGCTTGTGCTCTGGCAATTATGGAATTTTAAATCACCAATGATTTTTGTTTGTATCATATCTCATACATCAGGTGTTTATGGCAATTTATCTCAAATGTTTGGGTTTTTGTGTTTTTTTTTTTCCAAACAAAAAACACATATTTTTGGCATTTTTATATATATATATATATATATATTATATATATAGTATATATATACTATAATTTTTTTTTTTTTTTTTTTTTATTAGTTTAATAATTAATGTATTCATTGTTATTTTGTTGTAGTGTACTTCACTGCAGCACATTACTACACATTGTATTATGTACTAAGCAGGGGGGAGAGGAACGTTTAGCTCTTTTCCGGGATAAGATCCAGTGTCATGGGTTGCCATGGCGGACAATTTATGTTTGAGTTTGGGTTAAAGGTAGGCTGGACCCAAATGTTGACCAAACACAAGGGAGTAGGTGGAAAGAAATTATCTTACTTACAAAAACACAAGGAAGATGAAAAGCAAGCTGAAGCATGAGGAAACACAGAGAACTAGAACAGCAAGCTGAAAAACGAGGAAACACAGGATTTTAAACAAACAAACTTATACAGACAAAGGGGAGCACAGAGACTAAATAGACACAAGGGAGGCGAGGGTGATTGAACACAGGTGAAACAGATTAGGGTGGGGCAGACAATCAACAAGGGGGGAAACAGGACAAAGAAAGGAAGTAAAAACATCAAGAAACACACAAGGAAAATAACTACAAAATAAAACAGGAAATGACCAAACCCCCAACATAAATTGTCTGTCACGGCAGCCCATGACATCCAGCTTTATAAGCATGTCTCTCAGGATGTAATGACACTATGATTTGGTATTTAAGATCATTTTAAGCTGTGGAACAGAGTTCATGATATGTTAGTCTGGTTTGATTGGTTTTTTTATAGCAGTGTTTTCTCCAAAACTGCAAAAAGACTTAGAATTAGTACGCAATGAATACACAAGAGCATACAAACTTCAAATAATGATATTGCACATAGTCTTTTGTCAGACAGCAAATACTATTATTGCACACTTTTTTTTTCTTGTTTGTTACTACTATTTCTGCCATATACGTAATATTTATCTGCTGTTATTTTTTGTAGGCTTTGTTCAAAAAACATAGTGAAACTACAATTACAGCCTTGCGGTTATATGCCTCCGCCAACCAGTCAAGTTGCAAGAAATATGGTCACAATAATAATAATAATCAGTCAATAATAGTCAGAAGAGTTATAATAAGATAAAACATTAAAATCTACTTAAAAGGATTTAGTTTAAGTTTTAGTTTAAATTCACTCTTAAAGGCAAACCACACTTCCTATGACGTCCCACAATGTGGAGCCACTGTTTTCTTGAACAGATTTAAACAATGCCTCTTGTCAGCAGAGACAAGCTAATGTTATGTAATGCTAACTCGCTAGGCTCAAACGGTGAACATTATGTTCTGAACATCATCATCATGTTAACATTGTGAACATGTTGTCATGCTGATGTTTAGGTCAAAGCTCTGTTGAACCTGGGTACAGCCTCACAAAGCTGCTGGCATGGCTGAAGGCTTGTTTTCTGTTGTGTCCATGAATTTCAAACTACAATAATTACACAAATTCAAACATCAGTCTGTTTCTCCTCTTAGATCCACTGTCTGGCTGCAGGACAGAGTAAAACAAACATAAGTCAAACTAATACAGCTTGCACTCTACACATTTTTAATATTTTGCTTCTTGTGACTGACCTTCTGCCGCTGAGCTGCAGATCTCCACCAGATCATTCCTGTTGATCCTTCTTAAAATGTCCTTCGTCATCTCCAGAGCTTCATCACGTTTATAGGTCTGCACCATCAGATCCACAGTGTCCAGCCTGTCCGCCTTCTCCAAGTCAGCCCTTCTGAGGGTTTTTCTTCCTTTGAGGATGTCATTCTCCCGCAGGAAGAATTTAAAGCGCTTAAAATCTTCGACTGTCAAGTCATCCACGGCGTCCAAGAGAACCTGTCTCACCATTGTGCTTCCCCTGCAAAAACCAGAGAATATTGTCAACCTGAGGGACAATTAGTTCATTAGTAGTCAATTGGCAGAGAGAATGACACAGTCACTTTAAATCAAGATTCAGAGAAACTGTGTCAAATCATCAGTTCAAACCAGACCTGTTTTATCAAACCTAGCAACAGACTGAGACAGAGTTCATCCGCCCTAAAGACCAGAAACCCCAAAGCCCACACCTAAGCATGTGCAGTTACCATAAGCAGTAATTATCTACTTTTATTTTGTGTAAAGTGAACAATGTATCTTAAATTAATACAACTGAGGAGTAAGAAAGAGCTGCTTCCATCTAAAGGACAAGGCCAACCTTGCCTCATTTTATAGCTGGGGAACTACCTTCGCGCTGAACAGAGGAGGATGACACAACTGATGCTAACTGATGCTAACGGGTTGCTGCTCTAAAATTCTGTCTCCTTAACAACTTACTTACTTACATATTTTCACTTATTTTATTTTTAGCTTATAGAGATTCACTCACCACTGTATAAGAAAGGTGTGAAGGAGCCCAACAGATGTTTTTTTTAAATGTCTGAAGTTCAAAACAAAATGGACAGCTTTCTTTCTTTGGTGATAAAGAAAGTGAAGAACGAAACTCTGATTTAACTCAGTAGTAAAAACATTTTACACACATACCTCTACAGGACTTTCATCAATGACAGAACACGTGATACTGGTCTAAATATTGCAGAATCTGCAGTCTTCATCTCTCTTCAGTCAACCTAGCTAAGAAATATCAAGTGAAGGAGGTACTTGATTAACGGCCATGTTGTTACAATACTGCAGATTTTATTCCTCTGATGTTTCTCCAAATACTCAATTAGTGCTTATCTCCAACCAAGTCCAGTTGCTCACAATTCAAGTTTTAAAATACATAAAGTACTTTAATATGATATGAGAGAAAGTTCATTATATGGCTGGGATCCGATATGATCAACTGTGAAATTGAGGAATGTATTGAAAAACTGCAGGAACTGTAAACAACCCCTGCACCAAGTCAATTGCATCTCTACTTGCATTCAGCCTAGTGTCTGCTGGTTTCAGGCCTTTACCTCTTTGCTTCTCTCTTCTTGCTTCTGTGCTCACATTTAAAGTATTTTATACAGGCCAATTCCCAATAAAGCTGTTTTCATTTACAAGTTGTTTCTGTTTATGTTGTCAGACAACGGAACAAGTTTGAAATAGTGACTGAAACGTGGCCCAATATGACTACATGTCAACCAGCAGTCATGACCGAGCCATTTCTAAGATGCTAATTTGCTGCTAAAATCCAGAGTTTAACACTGAGACGTCTCTGACAAAATCACCAAACACATTAGTTAAATACAAGCAGCAACATCAGTGGCTGAAAAATTAAGCTAACGCGGAAGTAAGAAAAACTGCACTTCTTCTAACGACCACTAGAGTCTGGCTCCAAAAGCGAGACAGTCCCCATAGTCTCCCATGTTAAAATGTCCAACTTTACAGCAGAAATAAACATGTTTACAGCCTGGTACAAAAAACGGTTTTGATCTCTAGAGCTAATCTCCTTCTTCATGACAACTGTTTAATATAACTCACCTGTTTACATTAAATTATTAAGGCTTAAAATGATGGCGAATTGAGGGCGTGCCGTTTAGATTGACAAGTGAGCGTATGCTAGCTACAAGCTGGTATGCACCGAAGTCTTGGCTCGACCCGCGCCCCTCCTCATTGCCTATTTTTGGATTAGCCGTTAGTTCGGCGGATTCAGGTACTGACAAGATGGCGTCGACGGAACGACCCACTCTGAGCCACAAAACCGCTCTTTTCTTAACCTATGGGTGACGTCACGGAGGCTACGTCCATCTTTATTTGCGGTCTACTTGCAAGCCGCCATGCGAACTGGTAAAACAGATCTGTCACATCTCATCCCCGCGTGAGAAGCTGCGATCGGTGATTGTGTGTTTTTTAAACTTATTTCTCACTCTCAGATCACTCTTTCATCCCCGGGCGCTGTGCAGCTGCGGTGTTTCTGATGTAACAGCATCGTGCTGGACAGGTGACAGGTGTGTCTACAGTGTCTGTACTCTGAAAGACGTTACAGCAGGAAAAGAGGCGTAAATTAGCGGGTGTTGTGTTTATATCAATACCGATCGGAGCAGGAGCCGATAAATGCCCGCATCTACTGCAGCCTCCATCCGGGTAACAAACTATGTGGGTGGAGCTAATCTCAGGCAAACAGGTTTACAGATCACTGATAATATTATAGTTTAACCTTTCACAATGACTATCCTTTAATCCTTTGAACATAATATTAATTTTTTTTACTGTTTTTTTAAACATTTTTTAAAACACATCTTATAAATTGTTTTTCATAAATGTATGAATAAATCCTTTTTTTTTTTTCTTTTTTTTTCATGCCCATGGTACTCCATAGATACAACCAGGAGATTGTAGACAGACAAGAGTGCAGCCCAGGGCATGCAACCACGCTCGGCCACCCACTGCTGCCCCCTTGGAGCTTGGGACTTTTTCGGGTTTGTGCCCAAATAAATGTCTTTTAAAACTTGTAACAGGCCATTAGCATATTATCTTTTCAACTGTCACATGCATTCCTCCCCACGGCACACTGTATCAAATACCCTATTGTAATCAATAAAAAAGAAAACAAAAAACAAGAGGACTTTTCTTTTCAAAACAACACAATTCAACTTTTAGTGGAAAAGATGTGATCAGTGGTAACTTTTTCTAAATACTGCCTGGATTTCCTGGAAGATATAATCTTACAGTTAAATGAAGCTGGTAAACTGACCTTGTATCAAAGAAACAAGAACATCAAAATTACAGCTTTAAGATACACTGAACTCAGTTGGTTTCAAGAGAAAATCATCGCATGAGTGAACTTGTCTTCACAGCCACAATAATTCCGCTGACGAACAGACCAGTAGCCTCATTTCTTTGTAAGAAAATTCACATGGTTAAACTGAGATGGTTGTTCAGAAGATAAGATAACATCTGTGATTTAAAACAAAAAAGCACTGTGCATCTACCTTTACACAGACACACAAAATACACAAATATTGCATAAGCTCACCTTTACCTTGTGTGTCCTTTGCGTCGCCTGCTAGATCTACCTGGCTGGTTACAAACAAAGTGTGACAACAAAAGGAATACTGAAAGTAACATACCACCAACTCCCTATTTCCTGAAACCTTGTGGGTAGTTAGACTTCTTGATTACCTTACATGGGTCATTCAAAAATTCTAATCCACTGTAGCCACTATGATAAATAGTTACTGTAATCATGGGCTATTGTTCCTTTTCATTCTGATTTTGGAACAGGGTTCATTGGGGCACTTCTTGGTTTGGAAGAAGGGAGTGAGTAAGTAAGAACTGAATAAGAAATGAAGTGAGACTTCAACATTATCAACCTTCTTTTAATTATAATTGACAAATTCTACAAATATAAAGAAAAATTATCCAAATCTTTATCAAATTAATTGAATTTAATACATCAAAACACTTAATAAACATACAACCAACAAAAAAGCGAACGCAGTCTAACATATTTCGACATAATCGCTCTGTAGCCCCTGATTAAAATGATTGTTATTAATTGCTGTATTTGATTTATATATTCTTAATATTTCATTTTATTATTATCATTATTTATTACATGTACTTTTTGTGTTTTACGTCATTTGATTGTTTTTTCTATTTGATTGATATTTATTTTGGTGTATATTTTGTATATATATATAAAAACAAGAGCTGTCAACCTCACAGGCGGTTATTTCCAGCATTTCCTGCATGGTAGACGCTTTGGAGAGAATACGTACATTAGCGGAGCTCGTGAACGCACCGTTGTAGTTTAATTGAACTACAACTCCCTTGTTTCACTGCTCTGTGGCCGTCAAGTCGGGTAGTGTGTGCTGGATTTGGTTTTAAACGACAGGGGCGAGCGGGAGTGTGTAACTGGACTGGATTCAAGCAGTGTTGTGGTAATAGTGATATTAACTTCTATCGGAAGTAGACTGAGTACTGCGTTGCAGTTTCTCTAAAGAGGGATTTAAACGGAGGACCGGAGAGGTCAGGCTAACTGCCGTGTAGGTAGACAACGGTTGACAGTTGACCGACCGGAGAGGCCGAGTAAAGCCATGCTCTGTCTCACGTTACCCGTGCTAGCTAGCTAACCTAAGTTGTCATACTTGTATTCCTATATCCACCGGACTAAGGATGTTGCGTTATGTATCTAGGAACCACGTCGTATGTTACCGAGCCGACAGCTGACAACAACGACCGTAGCAGCTCCGCGGGCTTCAAACCGTTATGGTGCTTGTGGGTGTGTTAGCATAACGTTAGAGGCACTCGGCTAATGCTAGCTGCCGGCTGCTGACGAGGGAAAACCCACCACCAGAGGTGAACAAAGTACACAACATCAGTACCTGAGTTAAAGTACAGATCCTCCTGGTCTAATATGACTCCAATATACAAGTGAAAGTGGTTCAGTTAAGTTTTCACTTGAGTTATAGTACTGGAGTATTTGATTTATAAGATACTGAAATATTCTAAAGTATACAAATTGTCAACTAGTCAGCAAATTGTATTGTTCCACATTTACAGAACCGAATGACTCTGAAACAACCTACTGACTATAGATAAATAGATACTTACAGGGGGTAGGATTAATATATCCAGTAGCTCATTAGATATAATAATGGTTGTTAATAAATAATTTTTTTAGTTGAGAATGAATGAATGACTTTCATAAAACACTGTCACAACATCGCAGCTAAAACTCCGGGATTTGTCCCTCAAATCTTCACAGCCTGCGAGTGCATTTTCATAAAGTAAATCTGAGCTGCTCTGATATATCGTGCACCAGAATATTTTAGGGTGGATTTTTCCCCTCAGTGAAAATGACACTTTCTGTCTAGTGTACAGGAGGAACTAAGCTTCTCAGAAAAAACAACTCAGTTAAAGCCAGAATGTTTATACATAACTGTATGTTTTGGGGTCTAAATGACTTCTGTTAAGTGTTTTGGTTCTTAATTGGTAATAAGTGTTACCTGCTGGCCAGAGAAAACCAGTTCTATCTCTGGGAAGAAGTGAACCAGGAGGTGGTTCAGGATTATTACAGCAGAGTAAGTAGTAAACAATGTGTTTGTCCCTCAGGTGTCCAGATGGCGACAGATATTGTTGCGCAGTTGGCCGACTCTCTGGCCCAGACAGGAGTAGAGGAAGGAGAGCTGAGCTACAAAGGCCAGGGAAGAAAGCTGAATGATGCCCAGTCAGGTGAGTGTCATCTGTCACTGAGCCAGTGAGGCTTGATTGCTAAAACACACTGAAGTCTTGGTTTGGATTATTTTCCCTTTCATGGCCTAACTGTGTATGAAATTACTGTCACACTTCAATCTCCCTTCTCTATTTGTCAATTTATAATCCTGTTTCCCCCCTCTCCAGTGGAGGAGATGGTGAAGGAGATCCAGGACTTTGAGGGTTTAAAGGCTCTGAGGTTGGAGGGGAACACTGTCGGTGTGGAGGCAGCACAGGCCATCGCCAAGGCCCTAGAGACTAAGAGCGAGTTCAAGGTTTGAAATGTTTGCTCTCTGTTTTTTTTACTGGACAAATATGAACATAGGTAATATGAGAATATTAAATTAACCAAAGTGATGTCAACAAATTCACAGAACAACCACTGTAATGGAATAAATTAAATGTTGTGTCTTGACCGACATTGACACTGTGTAATTTTAATCTGTCTTTCAGCGCTGTTATTGGAGTGACATGTTCACAGGTCGCCTGCGCTCTGAGATCCCACCTGCCCTGGTAATGCACTTGTTCCACTACATTACTGTCCATGTCAAAACAAGTTTAGGCTTCCAGTCAGAAGCTGTTGAAATATTGCACATCTCCTAAGTAAACACATCGCAAGAGACCGACTGAAACACGATACACATGCCCAAAACATTGTTGTTGGGCTGCAGCCTCTCTCTCTCTCTCTCTCTCTCTCTCTCTCTCTCTCTCTCTCACACACACACACACACACACACACACACACACACACACACACACACACACACACAGCTGACAGTACAGAGGCGGCGGTTGAGACCAGTAAGGAGTTAACTTTTTAAACATGTAGAAAAGCTTTTCAACTTCTCCATCCACCGCGGTTTGTTTTACACGAGCGCAGCACGCTAACGTTAAGCTAATAGTGAACTGTTATGTTAGGAAATATTTCTGTGTGTAGACTGCAGCATAAACTTTAGTAAACTTATAACTACAACGTGAGACAGCCATTTATCATGCCATTTTATTCTTTCTCTCCTTGTGCTGTAGAATTCACTGGGTGATGCTCTGATGCTGGCAGGTGCCAGGCTGACCGTTTTAGACCTCAGTGACAACGCCTTCGGACCAGACGGGGTGAAGGGCATCGAGAACTTGCTCAGGAGCACCGCCTGCTACACACTGCAGGAGCTGCGGCTCAACAACTGTGGCATGGGCATCGGAGGGGGGAAGGTAAGTCACAAGAGTGTCTTTTGTCATCATTGCCAGGAAAAATGAACTTCAGGAATAAAGACAGAAACACAGAGTTAACAAGTTCACAAATCTTCGTAGGTCCTGTTAAATGTTATTGTATATCCATTGATGCTTGGATGAATGTGATCAGAGCTGAACACATCTGTTTATGGACTCCTCAGATCTTGGCTGCCTCGTTGATCCAGTGTCATAAAAAATCCAGTGCAGAGAGCACCCCCCTCAGCCTGAGGGTGTTTGTTGCAGGGAGGAACCGACTGGAGAACGATGGAGCCACTGCCCTCGCTCAAGCTTTCCAGGTACAGGTTGAACTACTTCCTGAACTTTGACCACTTTACTTAGACTGACGGAGCAACCTGGGAAAACACAGTAAAGTCTATTTCTGATGGAGAATACCACATTGCCGCACTACAGTTTTATTCCATCAGAACAGTTGTTGAACTTTGAATCAGTGTGTGAGATTTTACTACTGCTTGCCTTCCTGGTGCACTTTGAATAATTAATTTCAATAATGATCTATGAAATAATGATCTCAGACTAGTTTATATCTATGCTTCTTATATGCTATGTGGCTGTGCAGGTAAAATAATCTCATGACCACACTTTGTGTTCCCAGTTGATGGGCAGCCTGGAAGAGGTTCACATGCCCCAGAATGGCATCAATCACCCCGGTGTGACAGCCCTGGCCACAGCCATGCAGCACAACACAGGACTCCGCATCCTCAACCTCAACGACAACACCTTCACTGAGAGGGGGGCGATCGCCATGGCTCAGGTACGGAGACATCTGAGAATTAGTATCATCACTGTAGGTGAAGCAAGGTAATAAAATAAAAAAACCTGGTACTGCAGAAAGTAGAAAGTAAATGAGAGTATAAGATATGTGTAGAATTCTCTCTCTAAAGATTGATAGGTTAATGATCAGGAAATTCACAGTGAGAAGCAGGATGAGCATCACTTGCAGTTGTCATTAATTAAGGCTTCAGCAGGATATTAAGTTTTAAAATCCATCACTGCAGCCTGTGAAAGAACAGACAGCACTCTTCCTCCCTCATATTGTTCCATCAGCAGCTAAAATATCCTGCGAGCATTGTGGATCTTTTCATGAAGGTTCTGTTATAGATGACTGAAGTGATTTCTTATGTCTGAATAACATAAAGCCATCACTTTAAAGGGACAGTTCAGGTGTTGTTGACGTGGGGGTTGTGTGAGGTTAGTCATATAAAGTCGGTACATCAGACGAGGAGCACCGTCAGACCAGCAGAGTGATGTGTTCCTGGGGGCGGGGCCACCAGAGAAAACCTGTTTTAGACACTTTTAAAAACACCCACCTCAACAATCCAGTATCTGTTGAAGCTTCATGAACAACATTTTTAGAGGTTTATCTTCCCGTGAAAACAGCACTTTCCTTTGGCACTACATTTTTCTCAACCGTTGAACTGCCGTACTCCTACGCACAAGCGCACCTACGGGACGCACTGTATAACACCACGGCCACAGATCAGCTGAGTGAATCAGAAAGCGACCTAATACACTGCTGTGACCCCTCTCATATTGTGTGTAGTTATTTGAGCCATTGTTTATGTAGAGAGATATTAGTGGAGCTCAAAGAGTGACAAATATGGCATTAAAATGTTCTGGCATGAGATCAAGAGATGAGATTTTAGCCTTCTTTTAAAAATCTTTTTTGTTCGTTTGGTATCGGTGAAGCTGCAGCAAATAATGTCTGTGTCCTTCACAGGCTCTGAAACACCTCCGCAGCATCCAGGTGATAAACTTCGGAGACTGTCTGGTGCGGCCAGCAGGAGCCAAAGCTATAGCGGAAACTGTATCAGAGGGACTCCCAATCCTCAAGGTGAGCGAGTGGCCTACTTCACTACTGGACCCGATCACACCTGAGCTGTCACCGCCTGTCACCCCTAGTTTGAACCTGTAGGCTTTGATCATTTCTATACTAAATTTATTCTGAAAGGGCTTTATTTACGTATCCTGTTCTTAGTTTTTCTTCCTTTCAGAGTGAATATTTTGTTGTTTAACAGGAACTCAATCTGTCATTCGGCGAGATCACAGAGGACGCTGCTCTGGCTGTGGCACAAGCAGTAAAGGACAAAGACCAGCTGGAGAAACTGGACCTAAATGGTACAAACCTGCAAAGAGCTCTTTACACATCTAATACATCTATCATCAAATCATCTGTTTATATAAAGATTTAGAATATTTCTTTTTCAGTAAAAATACAGAGACATGGAGACGTTATTTATAGATATTTGCCCCCCTGACTACACTGTTTAAAATGATCTCTTTTGTTTCCAGGTAACTGTCTAGGAGACGACGGCTGCAAAGCTCTGAAAGACGCCATGGAAGGCATGAACATGGCCGAGCTTCTAGGATCACTCAGGTAATCATGTTGTACTTTTTAGCTCCTGTGATGTATTTAATGAAGTCTATCCTTTCTCTTCACTTCTCTGTCTCGTTGTGGGTTTGCTTCTTGCTCTGGGTGAGAAGCAGGAGAGGATGCTAATCTATGACACAGACGTTACGCTCAATTTAGAGTCTCCAGTTCACCTGCCCTGTTGGTGTTTGGACTGTGAGAGGAAACCAGAGCAAAGGCATGAGAACTCGTGTCAGGCTGCCTGACAATAAGCCTAGACAATCCAGTTTTGTTGTGCAGTCTAGTGTAGACAACAAGACTTTGGCCATTTGTCTGGGACAGGAACATTTCTTAGATCTACCCTGTAACCGTCGTCATGGGTCTTCTAGTCTTCACCTTGTTGTCAACTGCTTTCTGTATATGAAGTCACATTTTCAGATTAAAGGTTATTTCACATTTCACAACCTTTTAATATGCGTTTTAATTTTAAAACACATCACTTTTGCTACGTTTACTCCTGGCTCCCACACTACTCTGGAGTGTTCAAGCCACTAAAAAAGAGACTCTGTGTTGTTGTCTGGACAGACAGAAGTGGAGACCTTTGGAAATGATAACGTAGACACACATGGACGCTCCCTGATTGGGTTTTATCTGCCTCGACTATTAGAGGTCAATACAACATGGATAACGAATTACAACCGTTGCTGACCTCGTCTTCGCTAGCAGCTGTTGTGCAGTTAAATTCTGAACTTCACAATAACCAATCTAACAGAGCAGACAATCTGCGTCCTGTTTACACTGGCACACACATGCTAAAACGCTCATCTGGACAGAGACGGTTTTCATTTTAAAAACGCTGTTTTAAAATCAGTGTGGTCAGTGTCTGCAGCATCTCGTCCGCTCCAGACGCCATCTTCCCTACAGTGACTTCATCAAATGTCATAATCAAAACATGCATCTCATCCCAGAACAAAATCCTCACTAACTGTGTTTTTCAGTGATGACGAGGGTGAACCAGAGGATGACGACGAGGACGAGGACGAAGATGAAGAGGAGGATGACGAGGAGGAGGATGTGGATGAGGAGGAAATAGAGGAGGAAGAGGAAGAAGAGGAGGAAGTGGAAAGCAATGGCAACAAGGTCAGATAAATGTGTCATTATAACTTGACCAGTCATAATAGACAAAAAAAAATTACTTTGACATACATGAGATTCAAATTCCACCTATTACATTGTGTTTTATTGCTGTAGCTGCAATGAATGGCTGTTAACCATAATTAATAAATTCTTAAACTGAAGCATATGTCACTATATCATTAGTGCTGACATGTCCACATCTTATTGCACAACAACACCAGTTAGAATCCAATAGTTGTGGTTTAGTTGACTTTGTTTTTGCTGCTCTTCCCCTTTTAGTTGTCCACCCCGGCATCAGCACCGCGGCCACCAGATGTCTCCTCCTTCCTCAGCTTTCCGTCCCCTGACAAACTGCTCAAGCTCGGGGCAAAGAGAGCTTTGCTGATTGAGCAGCAGGTAAACACAGGGATGATCCACAGATACAACCACACCGGCTTAACTTCTCACCCACATCAAGCTGTTTACGAGAGGCCCCAAAAAGCTAAACGAAACATCTTGGGTTACAGTTGAGGATATTTAGCTCAGATGTTACAGTAAAATGTTTCCTGTGTGCTTACGTGATGCAAACAAACTGGTTTCTCTGTGTCCAGGTGGATGTAACAGATGCTGCAAAAACAGCTGAAGCCTTCCTCAAGATTGCATCAGTGTACAAGGAGGAGAATAATGATATTAAGAATGCAGTGTTGGACAGTATCGGTGAGACACTTTGACTGTACCTACTGTAAAGTGCTTGACTGACGAGGAGGAAGTGTTGCATCTTCATTTGTGCCTTTCCGTGTCCTTTAATTACTGTGTGATGTTTTTCAACCTGTTTCATCAGATGATTTCTCAGAATGAGTTTGAAAAACCCCCAGAAATGATTGAAGTACGTGTTAGAGACATTTTGGAAAATGCACTTACTTTCTTAAGAATATTGAGACCACTCTCCGGTCTTTAAAGTTAATATATAGCATGAGCCAGCAACTGGTTAGCTTAGCTTAGCACAAAGACTGGAAACGGGGGGAATCAGCTAGCCTGTCGAGAAAACTTCCTAAAATATTGAACTATTCCTTTAACTGTCCATAGACAGTTTTCCCCTTTCTCCCTGTTTCCTTTCACTCTCCATTTGACCAAAAAGGAAACATTTTTAGTGGCTGAAAAACTGCATTATGGTCTGTTATTAAAGCTTGACCTCTCTGCCACAAACACATGCTGAGAAATGCAGGTCCCATTGTTTTACACAGTATATTTTAAAAGGTTGTTGGTGGATTTTTATTTTTTAATGCCTCAGTGTAGCTATTAAAAGTTCATGCATTTCCTTTATTTCCTTTTTTCTTGATGCTGTTAGAATATAAGTTATTAAGATCTTTTTTCCACCCCTCACAGATGCTCTTCTGAAGAAAGCTTTCACCACTCCTTCCTTCCAAGGCTACAGCTTTGTATCATCCTTGTTAGTGCTGCTTGGACTTATCAAGGTATGCTTAATTTGCACCTGAATCTATCACTTTTCGTCATCACTCTTTTCATTTTTCGTTGCTTCTTAACACTACCGTCTCTCGCATCTGCGCCTCCTTTGTCCTCCTGTCCACCGTCCATCCCGTCCTCCCGGCTGCCCAGAGTGAGGACAAGGTGAAGCCTGTGCTCGTTGTTCCCGGTCACCTCCACGCGTTGGAGCACGTCGTTCGACAGGACTACTTCCCCAAAGAGAGCGTGGCTGTGCTGGAGGCCTTCATGTCCCGGTAAGGACGTGACAGAATGAGCCAATCACCAGGCGGCGTGCAGGTACAAAATACCAGTATTACCATCCCATCTTCAGGATTTAAGCACAATGTTTTTGCACTCAGGGCCCTTAGTGACGGTGGTGGACACACTCTGGTGATTGCTTATGTTTGTGGTGGAATGAGTTTATTAACTTCTTGTTATTTGAATGTTTTGATGACTCAGCGCTTCAAATGGACAAATATTGAAGTTTAAGGGTCAATTTCCTCTTGAAGTTATAAGTTGCGTTTGAAATCACTCACTCATTCACTGCTCCCTGCTCAGTGTCCAGGAGGTCTATATAGTGAGCTCATCGGTAAAATAAAACACTTTCGGACACTACTGGGGTCGTTTTCTTCTGTCTTTCAGCTCGAGCACAATGCATGATGGTATATATTGCTTGGTTAGTGACCATAGGTTGCGCACTACTTTTCACAATGCATTGTGGGATACTATGAGTCCACCATATAGAGTATAACAATTCTCACTATACATTCGGACAACACTGCAAAATGGAAATTCATGGTAGTGAGTGATTTTGGACACAGCCATAATATTTAAGTTTTCAGTCCTGGTTGATTTAGCAACACCCGTTGTAACCGTGGGAACAGTATTTGTGGTTTAATACTACAGGTCCCAGATTTCTGGGGGCAGCAAACACTCAGCAGCTACTTTGCCACAAAAACAACAGATGAGGAAATGTTTACAGTGCAGCCAAACAAACTTGCATTGTTTCAATAAAGAAGTTGGTCAGTAACTGGGGTTTTTCTGGGGCATGGTGAAATGAGGTAGTTAACCTTCCTGCAGAGTGGAGGTCTTCATCGCAGCTCTTCATCTCACTGTGGCTGTTCCTCCTTCTTCTGTTACTCCCTGCAATATTCAAAACTGATCGACTGTCAAAAAAAGGCAGGAAATTACCACGTCTTGTTTCGCAGATGCATTTTTTGATAAATCACAGTAAGCACTAACCTCGGTGCTTTTCCTGTGAATATTTTCACAATAAAAGCCACACACGCACACACACACACACACACAAACATTTTGGCAGCTGAATGCTTTTAATGTGAAGCTGCAGCAGTGTGGAAATGTGTGCTTGTGGCTCTCAGTGCCAGGCAAGTTTGTTCTGCAGGTCACAAATATATGTTTGCTCAAACAGCTGGGCACTGATCTCGAACTGTAATCAACAGAGGTAACTAGTACATCTGTTGTGGACTATTTTCAGCAGCAGCAGGACGGTGTGTGTGGGATTGACTCAAACTGTGGTGCCCATAGTCATTGTCATCACTGATGTGTTTTTTGGGACATCAATGGAGCTTTATTGCAAACAGTAATAACCCACATCGACCTGTGGCTACACAGACAATACTTGTTAGTGTATACATGCATAAGCTCGTTGTTGGTTTTGGCGTTTAGTGGGATTCGTTGACAAAGAGGAAAATACCAGAAGACCCTCTAAACTCTAAGTGTGTTTATTATCCACAGAAACAACAAGGCCATGGAGTCATGTGGCAATGCCAAAAGAGGCCTCCAATCCACACTGCAGAGAGTCCAATCTGAGAGCTGAAGACTGGACACACACACACACACACACACACACACACACACACACACACAGACTGAACTTTGACTGATCACTGCTGGACCTTAGGAAACCGGAACAGGAGCAACACTCCACTCAGGCGCACTTCCCTGTGTCACCACAGACCTTCAGCACCAACTCCTTTTCTGGACTCTGGACTGGACTTGAATGCTTCGTGTTTTGAAGTGGACTATCCTCTTATGGCGTGGACTAATTGAAGTACTTCCGAGTACACTCATCTAACCACAGGACAGCACTGACAACTGTGTCTTCATGCTCTTTGTATCATGGTGAATTAGAAAGGCCTCGCTCCCCACGTGACCCAAGATCTGTCTCCTGGTCAGTGACTGAGGCACACATCACACTTTGGGGCAAACTAGAGAGTAAACTAAAGTTCTCACCAGGACTGAACATCAGCTGTTGTACATTTTCTATTTCATATCTACCTTTACTATTCTTTTTTTTTTTTTATCAAATGTTTATTAAATTCCCCAAAATATGATCAGACAACAGTTTTATTAAATATGTGTTGAGTGTTAAATATGATCAAAATAAGGCTGTAAAGTATAATAAATCAAAAGGGAGTGAATAGGTCTAAATGTATTTTCTGCCTTTAATGAGACACAAAGTGCAAAGTTTTTGCATTTGTGTTTCAAAAATAAAGCTGTTTTGAGTGTTGAGCTGATTTGCATATTATTAACTGCATTTATTCTATTTTAATTTTTGATTACAAAAATAAAGATAAGCTTTGAAGAGGTAATTGTTGGGGTTCAATGAAGTAAACTGACCCATAGAACAAATGCAAATAAATGCAATACAGTTACTTGACACCCCCCCACCCCCTCATTCATCCTCTAACTGGACAGAAAATGTAAAGCCAAGGTGTTAATTTGCAGTGAGGGGGCTCGGGGATCAGGGGTCACTGCGGAAGAATTTACCAAAGCCTTGTTTGTTAGTCTGCTGGAACCCAGACTGTAAGAGCTGGACACAGGGCAGATAACTGAAGCCTGAAACGGCAGATTCACATATAATCCATCTTTAATTCATGTTACCGACCAATCTGTGACAGTCAGACGTCCTGCTGAGGGTAAACTGCTTTTTGTTTTTTCTCTTTATCTTTCTTGAAAACCTGATGACTTGTGGTTGTAGACATTGAGTAGTAGATACAGTATTTGACAACCAGCATTACTATGTTTTCATATGGATGTATATATTTTAAATGATTTTGAAGAAAGACAAAACAATATTCTGTGTGTTGCAAGGGAAAAAATTCAAGAGATTACATTTTAAAAGTTGTAAATAATAGAAAGTAGTAATTTGAAGAGCTAGGTGCCCTTTTACTTTTTAAAGGGTTTGTTGCACCAAGCTTGTGAGGGGTTTTCACAGCGGCTCTGACTTTTCAGTATCATACATCTAACACATGTTTTACCGGCACAGATGTCTTTGTTCTCTGCTCCGGTCTTCCTGCTGGTTTTGGCGCTAAGTTCACGTGCTGAAGCAGGAAAATGTCCCAGGGTGTGCAGCTGTGACGACGCCAAACTCACGGTCACCTGCGTCGGCAAGAACCTAACGGCGGTTCCTCCGACTGTAGATGAGGTGAGGAAATCAAATGTGAAGTGTAGTGCCTCCTTTTTTACTTCACACAGCTGTTGGAGGAAGGAAACTTGAATGAAAGCTGTTTCTTTATTGATCCAAAAGGAAGTTGGTAAATCACTTTAATAACCGCCTCACCTGCCGTTCATCCTGCTCACAGATTACAGTGAAACTGGACCTGAGGAATAACGACCTGCAGGTGCTGCCCAGGGGAGCGTTTGTGCTCACGCCCTACCTCACCCACCTCAACCTGCAGCGCTGCAACATCGTCAAGGTGAAGGAGGGCGCTTTCCGGACCCTGGGCCGCGTGGTCTCCCTAAACCTGGCCTACAATAACATCGACATCCTTTACCAGGTGAGAGGAGAAGGCGAAACCGCAACACTGAAAAGACTCAGTTGATATTTTGGTCAGAAAACTGCACCGCTGACACTTTTTAAGAGGTTGAAGGGCATTTTCTCCATTTCTCCGTTATTTCTTAAATTCACCTTTTAGAGGATTCTTTCATGTCTCAGAACAATCTCAGCTCTTTTTATAACGAGGCTCTTCACTGTGTAAACTGATCATTCGGCCCAAATGCTGAAAAATTGAAACCTGGTTTTTGAAATTCTTCAAATCTCTTGTGAAAACAAACCTTTACTGATGTGGATGAATTGTTTTGGTGCTTGAAAAAGGTTCATCAACGTCTATAGGTTCATAGAAACAGTGCAACATGTGAGTTAAATAGTAGATAAATGCTGAAAATGAAACTATGAGACCGTATTTCGCTGCTGTATGATTCTGATATTAATAGAAACATTCATCGACCTCTTATTTCCCTCGCTGTCTCCACACCTCTGACCTCTGACCTCTGACCTGACTGATGCAGGAGTCCTTTGACGGCCTCTCCTCCCTGAAGGAGCTGCATCTGGACCATAACCGTGTGGAGGAGATCCAGCCTGGAGCCTTCACGCAGCTCGGCTTCCTCAACATGCTCGCCCTCACCCACAACCAGCTGGTCTACATCCCCAACATGGCGTTCCAGGTACTCGCACGTGGTTGTTATAGACCTTTTTCAATCATCATGAACACAGACAGCGATACAAATGCTGCTGCATGCGCGCATTGCTCCGTGGTTGATCGATATGTGGTCTCACCTCCTCTTCCAGGGCCTGCACAACATCAAGTGGCTTCGTCTTAGCCACAACTCCCTGAACAACTTGGCCCCTGAGGCGTTCGCTGGCCTGTTCACCCTCAGCCGCCTCAGCCTGGACCACAATGAGCTGCAGTTCTTCCCCACTCAGACCATGACCAGGTCTGGAAACTCTGAAGGAATATTACGTGCATTATACACATGACTTTAATAGCTCATGACTTTTAGCAGCGTCACTATAGGAACAAAAGCCACAGTGTTTTGCTATGGGCCAAAGATAGTAGTATTAGTACAGTAGTAAGTAAGTAAGAGACCAGTAAGAGAAATAAGAATGCCCACTCTTTGTTTACAACACCTATTGCATGTCTGAGAAGAGAGATCCCTCCCCGTTTTCTCCGTCTTCATCAAGTGGTTCTTGCGGATCTTTACCTCATCAAACCGGAGGACGTTGCATGTTGTTCAGATAGTAAAGCCCTCTTAGGCAAATTTGTGATTTCAGAGTATGTAAAGAAAACTGACTTTAATAATCAGTATGATACCATTTTTATAAGTGAAAATTATATTGTCATTAAAGGCTGGATGAACACACTATGGGGCAAAAAACAACCAGCTCAATTTCCTGCTTTGCCCAGTTGGTAATCCAGCTTTGATGTCGTTTATATGAAAACACACAATCTTATAGTTTCCAGTTTTCAGTTAGTCTGAGTTTGTGTGGTTCAAGTTTTTACTTTAATCTCTTCTCCCTTTGAAGACTCAGTGAAGTTACGCGCCTGGACATGAGCCACAACCCCATGACCTACCTCGGGGAGGAGTCCGTCTCCATGGCCAAGCTTACACGCCTCTACCTGGACCACATGTCCCTTCAGGACCTGTCAGACCACGCTTTGTCCCGCGCCCCCCTCCTCTCCCACTTGGACGTCAGCCACAATCAGCTTCGTTACCTGGAGCCCCTCTCAGGCCCCAAGGAGCTGGACAGCCTCAATCTGACAGGTACGACGGTTTTCACTTCATCCTAACATGAAAGACTGAGGACGATGGACATGCCGTAAGTCATTTTTAATACATCCTGATCATCATGCATCTTCTTAAAGGCAACCCCATCTACTGTAACTGCTACATGCGGCCCCTGAGAGAGTGGGCGAGCGCCGGCGGCGTGAAGCTGCTGGGAGCCTGTGTTGGACCTCCTCACCTCTCAGAGGAGCCGCTGCAGGCGGTGGCTCCTCTGGATCTGCGCTGCCGCGGCCGGGGAGAGACGCTGAAGGACGAGTTCGAGGAGGACAATGACAGCACAGGAAGCCCCCCCCCCACAGCCAAGCCCAAGCAGAGAGTCAAGTGTCCAGTTAACTGTGACTGTGATGTGAGTGTTTCTTCTTTTTCTTTTTTCTGGGTCAGATTTTGTGCGCTGTGTTAAAGAGTCCTCCTCCAACATTAGCTGCTTTTTATTTTTTAAATGGCAACAGGAAGGAACTGTTGTTTAAAGGGACAGTTCAGGTGTTCTGTCGTGGGGTTGTGTTAGTTTCAGTCATATACAGTCGGTTCATTACCTGCAGTAGATTCTGATCAGCTCCTCCCAGGTAGGAGATCAGACCAGGAGCACCGTCAGACCAGCAGAGTGACGTGTTGCTGTGGGCGGGGCCACCAGAGAAAAGGTGTTTTAAACACCTTTAAAAACAAAACAATCCAACATCTGTTTAAATGAAGCTGCATGTAGAATATTTTCAGACGTTTATCTTCCTGTGAAAACAGCACTTTCCTTTGTCACTATATTTTTTCAGCCGCTGAACAACCGTATCCCTACGCACATATACAGAGCGCACTGTAGCTGAGTGAATCAGAAAGCGGCGTAATACAGTACATCTCTGTAGGTGCACTTGTATGTAGGAATACAGAGTGAGTTTAAAGTCATATTTTTAGATTAAGTTACTAATAACTGGAGCGTCAACATTGTTAGATACCAAAGGAACGGAGAAAAAAGTTTCATACACCTTGTTTTGATAATAGATGTAAAAACATATCTGTAGACTAGTTACCATATTTATCATCACAGTGGAAAGTAACTTAGTAGATTTATTCAAGTACTTATGAACTATGTTTTAATGTGCTTTTCCATTTTATGCTACTAGGAAATATACACTTTTCCTCCATTACATTTATCTGACGGTTAATTGTGACTTTTTAGATCAAGATTTTTCCCACAAAACATATGATTGAACTTATAAAAGATATTTTATAAATTGAGTTGATTAAAAAAACCCAACAGTGTAAAACAGTTCAGATGAGTTCTACATTTTAATGCATCAATAATAGTCAAATGATACTGTATTTAAGGGGCTATTCTGTGTCACTCAGTGTTTGTGTAATTACTCTCACGGCCAGAAGGGGGAGACAAACGTCCCCCACTGCAGGTTTAAGTATGAGTGAATACTTTCTGACAATACTTATGCAATTTTACAAAGAAATATTTCAATGCAGGACTTTTACTTGTAATGGAGGATTCCTACATTGTGGTATTTCTACTTTTACTTAAAGCAGCTGTAGTCAATGTTTTTATATGAACTAAGTCTTTGTGAATGAAGTCGCTCATAATGATGAAGCCACAGAAAACTGTCACCAAGTAGCATTTAGCAGCTAAAGAGATATTTTCCAAAAACAGCTAAAAAGACAGTGTTGAACTTACATTCATCGCTGTCGCACCATCAGAAGTATGTTGCTGTAGAGGTGTGTCCTTGGTCCGGTGCTGTTTACATTATACATAAATAACATAATTGTTCCTAATCTATACATCAGTGTCTATTTCCTTGCTGATTGAACAGTTTTATATGCCCCCAGCTCTTTTTTCTTCACCTCCACCAGTGTCACTAACCATCCTGCCATTAAAATGGCACCATTTTACTGTCACTGAGCCTTACACATACTTAGGAATTAGACCGGCTCTTAAGATTTATATTCAACAATTGATTCAAAAACGAAAACATCAAATATCTCATGCTGAATGAATCAACTACAAACTCTCTTCAAATTAGAGTTTACATTTCCTTTGGAGATTTTAAGTTTTGTTTTCTTATGTGTTTTCTTTTCTGATTCTTGAAAGTGCTTTTCTTAGTTTCCTGTTTCTTAGTTCCTTATATTGTGTTTCTGTTTTGCTGATTGTGTCCTTCTGATTGTTTTTAGTTCTCGTGTCTCTCTTGGAAAAGATGTCTTAATCTGAGTGAGACTGCCTGATTACATAAAGACTAAACTAAAAATTAAATCAGATGGCCAGAAACACAACTTCAAATGAATGTTAATATTACATGCTAACAAGAGAAAATGTGGTAATATATCAGTTTTGTTCATAACAACTTGCTGCTATAATATGTTGTTATAATATTCCATTGTGATTTGACCCTCCCCAGATTGAAGCCCAGCATGCCACATGTGAGGGTCAGGGTCACACCAAAGTCCCACGAGGCTTCCCCACGAAGACGCAGCTGCTGGACCTCCGCAGCAACCACTTCCACTACCTTCCTGCCAACGGCTTCCCAGGCAGCGGTCAGGTCGTCTCCCTTCACCTGGAGCTCTGCAAAATCCACGAAATCGAAGGAGGCGCCTTTCGGGGGATGAAAAACTTGCTTTATCTGTATCTTTCTGACAATGACCTCACAGTCTTGGATCCTGGAGCCTTTGCAGGAGCCCCCAAGCTCACCTACCTTCACCTGGAGGGGAACCGGCTGGCACAGTTCCCTGGATCAGGTCAGTGGTTGGTCAAATCCAGTCTGGCTGTGAGTGAATTAAAGTTGCAGGAACTCATATTCTGTCTCTCTGTGTCTCTCCGGTAGCTTTGGGAGTCTTACCAAGTCTGTTTGTGTTACACCTGGAACGAAATGCCATCTCCAAACTAGAGCCCGCTGGTTTGCTGTCCTCAGTAACCCCTAAACTAAGGGAGCTTTATTTGACCAATAACACCATTACTGCTATTGCCAAGGGTGCTCTGGACTCAGCGTTCCTAGGTACGCTTCACCTGGATGCAAATCAGCTGACAGAGGTGCCGACCCACGCTCTGTCCGAGGCCCCTAATCTGGAGGAACTCAACCTATCTCACAACTCAATTCGCTGGGTGGGACCGAACGCATTCCAGCCTGTGTCCCAATGTCTGAAGAGGCTTTACATGGATCGGATGGGCATGGAGAAGGTATGAGAGACCACAGCAGCACTTCCTAAGTGTCCTTTGTTTATGTTTTCTCCTGCATTGTTCCACCAGCCAACTCCTACCTCCATTTCTGAATACACTTTCTTAACTGTTTGTTTTTTTTTAAATTATGTTGTTATTACTGGGAACAGTATTTGATGTAATCATAACCTGTACAACCTACACTGAGACCAAAATTGTACCATTGTCCAGATGTCCAGGGACGCTCTGGCGGGGCTGGGCCCGGGGCTGAGGGCTCTGACTGTGAGAGGAAACCAGCTGGAGGAACTTCCTGAGCTGAGCCCACTCACAGGCCTGGAGGTGGTCGACCTGCAGGACAACCCTCTGCTGTGTGACTGTGCTCTGCTGCCCCTACGCAGGTCAGTGCAGATTCCACTGGAATTAGCTTTTTGCAAATCATTTGGCGTTAAAGTGTAAGTAAGTATTTCTAAAATTACGACAGTGGCAACACATTTAATCTCTGTAAACTGCAGAGGTCTGCAGCTGCTGGGAGAGATGCTACAGGGACCAAGGAGGCATCTAGATTAATTGCTATTCAAATTTACACTGTTCACAGGGATTGTTTGACAGTGTCTCCCTCTGTCTCTTTGTATCTGTGCCTCAGGTGGATGGAGAATGTGAGTTTGGAGGTGATTGCCACCTGTGGTCACCCACCGGAGCTCAGGGGTCAAAAGGTCACTGACGTCCAGGTCTTCACATCGTGCCCACAAAGTGGCTCTCCTCCAGGTCAGGAAGCTGTTGTGGACCCCAGACCTCCAAAACTGAAGAAACCCAAACCCAGCCTCTCGAAAGCCCCAGGAGTCAAAGCGCGGCCTGCAAAGCCCAAAACTAAACAACCCAAACCAACCAAGAACCAGCCTCAGAGGAAACCTGTGGTACCAAAAGTGGCAAAGAACAAGAAAACACTGTAATAAGTGAATATAACAAATTGAACTTAACCTGTTTCCAGCTTTTTTGCAGTTAGCCTGATCATGTTGATGAGATTGTTATTGTAGCTAAGTGTGAAGACACTTTTTTGTTTTTATTTACAGCTCTTCAGATTGCAAAGATGTGTGGAATTTACATGCACTCTTTGCTATCTGTGTCTAATAAACACAACAAAGCAAAAACAAAGGGGAAAGAAAAGAAAGAAGCAACCTGGTCAACAAACTCCCATTGAACATTTATTTCAAACTGTCAAGGCCATCTCAAAAACTACAATAAATGTTGTATAAAAAAATAAATGTGTATTCACTAATATACATGCTAGTATACAGCGGTCAAACCAGTAATGGTGATTTATGGTAATTCTTGTGTTTTATGTCCAACTGAGCTACAGTGAAATAAAATATATTCACTGCCAGTCACAACTATATAATCTGTGCTGATATAACACCTGCATAAAGCTTCTTGTGCCCATTGTTTTTCCTCTCTTCTACTCTTCAGCTGAAATGTACAGATGACTATAAAATCTGTTAATCACTATCAACTATGAAGTGTATAACGACAAAATATTACATGACAGCCATTGGTTCCATGGTGTAATGGTTAGCACTCTGGACTCTGAATCCAGCGATCCGAGTTCAAATCTCGGTGGAACCTAAGTTTTTTCTTCACTTCATTTTAATGGACTTGATAAATGGCGCAGTAGTTTTATTTTAAAATGTCATAATAATCACATACTCTCCAAAATAAGCATATAATAAAGTAGACGGCACGAGCTGTGTTTAATAAAATAATACGCCGGCGGAAATTCCTGTGTTTCTTCCGGGTAACATATTCGTTACACCAAACTTCGCCATTCAAGATGGCAGCAGCTATGGATGTAGATACACCGAGCGGCACAAACAGCGGAGCAAGCAAGAAGCGATTTGAAGTAAAGAAGGTATGGTCGAATTACTCTGTATCAAGGTGTAAATAATTTGTGTAATCTATCAGCAGCGCCAAATCACCGCTATCTCAGCTCACTAACACTAACTAGCTACCTGCTATTAGCATGCTAGCGCTAAAATCACTGTACATTATGGTTAGTGGCTCACATAGTTAGCAGTTAGCCTCCCTCAGACAGGGCATGAATTTGCACTTCTCTTTTTGGTGGCTAGCGAAAACTTTAATCACAAGAACCCACACTGATGTGATGGAGACCACCAACCCTCAGCACGGTGTAATTAACAAAAGAGAGAATCCATCTTAACGTTAACGGTTAACCTTAACTGACGTTGTCGTTTAACACCAAAGCTCGGAACCCTTTGCGAGCTAAGTTAGCTTAGCTAAACTGCATTCCGAACACTGATAGCTCCTACAAAGATTCAAAATCTGTAACGTCAGCTACAAAACGTTTATGATCATCTCCAGATATTATTAATAATAAAAATAATTAATTAATAATAAAATGTATGTTCAACGTAAAGGTTGTAAGATAAAGAGATGATACGATTGGTTTTCCAAATCTGCAAGTTCCAAAATTTTAAAAAGTTAAATCTCATCTTTTTTTCATTTATTTTTTATTAACTCCCAAATAAAACTTTTTTATATTATTTTGATATTGGCATTAATCACTGAAGCTGTACATCAGTTAACAACCTGTGCACTGATGGTCCCTTACTGTTTCCATGTTGTTTACTGTGCTTCTCAAATAAGACATGAGCATGTTTAAATGTTTTAAATCTAAAGTGTTAAATAATTTATTTTTGTTCCAGTGGAATGCTGTGGCGCTGTGGGCCTGGGACATTGTGGTGGATAACTGTGCTATCTGTCGAAACCACATCATGGATCTCTGTGAGTTTGCTTTCACTCTATTGACACATTCAGACAGGTGACAAATTAAAGAAGAAACCTGAATAAATGAGTGGAGAAAGGATGACGATGCTCCCGTCATTAGGGCGCGAGGGGTCACTGGATGGTTTAAAGAGTATGAAAATGATGTGAATGGGATCTATGGGAGATTTTGGACCAATGTGTTTGACAGCGCTCTCTACCATCATCATCAAAACACCAAATGAGGGAATGCCTTTTGGAAGAATGGTGTTCAGAGACTTGTAGAATCAATGCCAAGGCTCATTGAAACTGTTCTGGCAGCACACGGTGTCCCAACATCTTACTAAGACACTTCATGTTGTTTTTTTCCTTTTAATTTGTCACCTGGTTTTGTGAAATTGTATCTGTTGACACATTTTTCCTTACAACATCAGGTATAGAGTGCCAGGCCAACCAAGCTTCTGCAACTTCTGAGGAGTGCACTGTAGCCTGGGGTGTCTGCAATGTGAGTTTCTATTCCCGCCTCTAACATATGTCTAACATTGATTTTATAGATGAGAAATCAGAATATTCTCCTCATCGTTGATTAATGCTTTAAAGCACATTATATTTTATGATTTAATTATATTCTGTAAGTGAAGTAAAACCATAACTTTACTTATGGTACTTATGGAGGTTCTTTATTTAAATGCATAGAGTTGTTATTGCTGTGTTTAACTCTGAACTCCTGCCAGCTGTAATATCTTACTCATAAATATTTAGCTTTCAAATTTCACAGAAAGTTTATAAATGTTATGGTCATAAACCAGTTTAAAACTGATTCCAATTATTTACAGTCTGTGTTTATGATGATAGTTGATTACATTTTACTGTTCTCATGACAAATTTCCACCGTTATGTCATAATTCAGTGCCATGTTTGGTGTTTCCATCGGTCTGATAACTGTCACAGACAAAAGTTAGTTGCATATTATCACCATTTAGATTAATTATCCCCTGAATGTGAGGCGTCATTTGAATCTGAAAATGACTTGAAACTCTTTATGATCAGATAACAGTGCGGGTTTGAGTTTAAGGAAATGCTCTGACAACAGCTTCTGATCAATTTGAAGCCAGCTCATTAATAATCAAATCAAGCTTCCTATAAGATTGATTTGAAAATCTTTAAAAATCATAAGGTGTAAATGTGTGTTAAGACAGAATGCAAAGCAAATTATTGAGGAGGCAGAACAGATTTATACAGTGGGAAAATTTGCTTCACTTTCTGAACACATTAATAAAGAGTCATGGCACCTTTTATACAAAGAATTACCCATCATATGAACTGATGTTGTAGTATTAAAACTGTAGTTTTAATGGGTGGGGTGGTTATTGTGCAGAAAGTTAAGTTATATTAAACTTAGTTCTGGTTATGATAAACCATACAGCGCACAGTATATTCATATCTTTTTATACCCTGATTGTTTGTGTCTTTTCCCAGCATGCCTTCCATTTCCACTGTATTTCTCGCTGGCTGAAAACGAGACAGGTGTGTCCTCTGGACAACAGGGAGTGGGAGTTTCAGAAGTGAGTATCATTGCCTGTAGATTCAAATGTAATTCTCCAAAGTGTCGTACATACGGATTATGTAACAGTGCATTAAATCTTAGTGTTGTCGTCCATTCATCGCCTCAGACAGTGAAAAGTTGTGACTATATTTCTGAACCTCTCTCTCTCTCATTTTCACAGATATGGACACTAGCTGTGTTATTGTCAATCCCTTTCTTGGCTTCTACAAGCATCATCATTACTTCCTCTCTGTTCCCTCTCTAATCCTAGTTGTTGTTGTTTTACACCCACATCTCTGTTTTGGTTTGTTGTAAGTACAGAAATAAACACAAATGTTATCAGAACACAGAGCTCTGTTTGTTTGTGTGGGCAGCAGGGCTTTCTGGTGGTTCACTGCGCTGGTTTGTGAAGCAGGAATTAAAATGACAATCTGTGCGGACATAAGAGACGGGCTGACTTTCAGCTGCTGAAGAGAACATGGCTCAACATTTAGTTTGGTTGTGTCAGATCAGCTTTGACGCAGTGATTCAGGGCTCAGTGAGAGGCAGGACCGACCGTGTCACCGTGCAGTAATCCTCTGGCTGAAAGACAGATGCGGCGGGTGGATTAAGTGGCCCGGTGACCCACTGTCCCTCTGGTGCTGATTTATCCTGGAGCACCTGTAGAGACTTGTGTATATTCAGTTCCTGTTTAAAAGAGCGGACCTTTATTATCCACTAAAGACGAGTCAAACTAGTGGTTAATGTAAAATGACAGAACTGATGAGGACTGCAACCAACAATGACCTTTATAATTTATTTGAACAGTTCTTTGGCACTATTTAAATAATCATCATTTTCGTATAAATTTCAGTAACTCCTCAGTTGTAGCTTCTAAATTTTGTGGGTTTATTTCTGTGATTCTTGTTGATATCATGATGGGATTAAAAAAAAACATTTTGATATTTTAATCAGCCAAAAGATTAATTCAATAACTAGTGGGAAATGGTCATTTTAAACAATAATGAAAATAATTTAGCTGCAGCCATATTACTGAATACTGGAAAAAAGAACAGCCATTTGTAATTTCCAAGATGATTTTAAAATTTTAAATGTTTTATCTGAGTCCAAAACTCAAAGGTATTTAAATGACATTAATATACAACAGAAGAAATCACATGAGAATCTGGAACTAGTGGATGTTTACCATTATTAAAAACTGGTAACTGGTTCAGGTATAAAACCTAAAGTTTTTTTTAAAATATATATATATATATATTTTGGATAGATGCAAAATTTTGCTGACCAGAATTGGAGTCTGTATGAATGAAAATATTTCAAATTTGGCTTTTTTTCAGCGACATTTCAGTTTTATACAAAACTTGAGTCTGGTTTAGTTGAACCAATTTCATCAGTACGAGAAACCTGGAGGATGTGAGAAGCTGAAACTCAGAACCACAACACATCAATATACGCTAAATGCACCAAAACAGATTTAGCTAAAACTCCACATACAGACTGCTTGAACAACCTAAAGTCATGTGAGGAGACCAGAGGGGTGAGTGACGGGCGTCTCCTGGAGAAGGACGACGTCGTGCTGCTTATCTATAAGATGTCTGATGTAAAGGAAACAAAGAACCACTGAAATATGAAGAAATGTCCTGAACCTGTTTTGCAGCAACAGAGGTTTTATTATTGTGAATGGTTTTTCCAACAGGGTCAAACATCAAGGTCAGAATTTTTTTTTCCTATTTTTTTTTATTTTTACATTTACAATAATAGATCTGTTAACAAAAAGTGCCGACAGTTGTGTGTGAGAGTTTGGCTCTGATCAGAGAAAGAAAAGACCGGTAGCTAAACCATCACCACGTATTAAATGGCTGTAAAAATGTTTGTGAGCTAGCGTCTTAATGCAGGAGCTCCCAGTTTAGCTTTTCCAGATACAGGTTAAGAAATTGCTCCACCTGTGGTTACGTAAAGTCCCAGCTGAGACGCGGTGGGGGTTGTCTAAGTATCAGACCTGACTCCTAACCGTCGGGGTTGCTTTGTTGAGACGTTGCTAAGTGCTAACAGGCTGAATAAGAACATTTAAAAAAGTAGCCCCACTCTCTCTACATCACACCAATTAATCTGTCAGCCGCTCCCATGTTTGAGCTGCACACAGTGGAATAATTTGTTGAAAAGCGTTGTGGGTTCTCGAGATGGTTTCACCACGTATCGGAGCTCCCCTCCTCTCTCTCTCTCTCCACTCCGCTTCGGTCTTTTTCCCCCTCTACGGCTGTGGTGAAGCTCCAAACTTGGAGCTCAGCTTGGTGACGAGGGCCATGATTTTGGGGTTGTTCTGGTACTTGGAGATGTTGGCCGGGTTCTGCGCCACATCCTGGAAGGCGGCCATCACCTCGGGGTCCTGGAGTTTGATACGGAAGGGAAACAGGGTCACCTTTATTCACACAAGTGCATTTCCAAATCAGCTTTAAAAAAGGCTCACTATGAGTTTAAGGGACAGTTAAAAGAGCGCCATCAAAGTTCATGATGTAAAACAATAACGACGACGTGACAGAAACATGAAATTCATATTTGTTTTATGTGTTGAGAAACGCTCCAGTCTCTTCAGTGTTTTCGTTGCTTCACTGGATGTTTAAGTTCTTCATGTACATCAGGATTTATTCACAAAGTCTGTTTCTGTTGCACATTTTGTTATTTTTGGTATTTTTTTCCAGCACAAACTGAAAAATGTGCAGAAAAACGTGGATTGAAACACACCTGATCAACCCACACCCACCTGAACAAGCAGATCAGCTGTGTGTTTAACTCTTCATACTGAGGAGTTTGTTTTCTGAGCTCTCACTTTGATTGTTGCTCATTAAAGTCACGAGGATTAAAGATTAGATTTCAGGAGCTTTTAGTGTTTTTAAATTCACATAAGTCCAGTCCATACGACTGCTGCTCCCGTCAGATAAAACCCTCAGCTCGCTCGCATGACTGACGTCCCTGTTCATCGGGTCGACTGGCAGCGATTTAAAAAGATTCCTGAGTCTCAGTTTAGGAAAGAAAAAGTGGAGCTTAATGAGTTTGTCTCTAATGACACTGGTTGTTCTGTGTAGACAGGATCTTACCCCCCCCCATCCCCCATCCCTTCATCTTTTTAATCTCTTTCAATGAACATCTAAGTCCGTCTCTGTGCTGCACTCTAACACACACGATCCGGTGTTTGGTATTAAAACAACATCAACATCCTCCTCCCCCTGTGCAAGTGGGGATGATGACTCTGTATCTGCTCACTTCTGAACTCTCAATAACCCCCCCCCCCCGATCTGTGCAGCCTAAGATGCGGGTCATGGCCGTGGAAGTGGTGGGATGTTAATGAGTCACCTTCATGGCGTTGAGCAGCTCGGGGTCCTTCAGGAGGTCACCGAGACCTGGCATGCCAGCAGGGGCTCCGCCTGGGAATCCAGCAGGACCTGCACCACCACAACGAGACTCATTAACTTAGTTACTAAAGTACGTGACTAATTCTTTTGCCAAAGGCCTTTTATTATTTTGGGGTGTACATCTCATCCCCAAAACCGACTTGGTTCCCCTCTCCTACCTGGGAAGAATCCTCCTCCAAACTGCCGTGCTTCCTCGTCCTGCTGAGACAAAAAAACGGGACACGTTTCAGGAGGCGTTAAAGAGTTGTTTAAATCGTAGGAATCTGTAGAACGAGTTTCATACTACATTGTTTTGTAGGGTTAAAGTTTTCAACCTCGAGGTTGTACGTCTCCGCCAACTAGTCAAGTTACAGGGAATACGATCACAATCTCCCCCTTCTTGTTCCTGAGTTACAGCGTTAAATAATGACCAGAAGTGTTTTTGCAGAACATTATGATGTCACGGTGAAGTTGACCTTTCACCTTTTGGATATAAAATGTCTTCACTCCATCATTTTATCTTGTTTGTTTTAAACTGTGTCATAATTAGCGTACGAATTTGACCTGTGAGTGCAGGTGAACGTTTGTGTTAACAGCTGACTTTTCCAGCAGAGTAGTTCAACTTTAAAGGGCCACTTATTGTGTTTTTCTGAAACAGGAAGTCCCGTCAGCAGCTCACCCTCTGAGCCCGCGCGTGCTCCTCTCTCGCTTTCTTTACCCGCTCCTGTTTCTCCTTGATCTCCTTCTCTTCTCTCTTGCGCTCGTATTTGCGTCTGTGCTCCATGATTTTGTTCGCCTGAAAAGAGAGGGAGAAATGACGAGTGTGACAGCAGCATCTTTTATTATCTGTCATTACAGGTTTCTGAAGACCTGCTCTGATCATCAAATATTAAAAATAACCACATTACAGTTACTATAAACTAATTTAAAACAGGGTGTAAAGTGTTTTTTTATTCCCTCTTTTCTCTGGTACTTTACCTTAGGCTGGACCTCCTTCAGCATCGCACTGGCGTCTTCATCATAGTCCAGTTTACAGGCTGTGGCCAGGTCCTTGGCTGCATCCTCCCAGTGTCCCAGCAGCCTGCAGCAACACACACACACACACGATAATGTGCAGAATACAGCACTGTCAGATCACCAAGCAGATGGCAAATGCAGCATTGAAGGCTGTGTGGTTAAACTCCTCCGTCCTCAAACATACTTCATGTCAAGCAGAAGGCGCTTTGAGATAACGACAATCTTGCAGGTTCGTTCCAGGTCAAACAGCGAGATCGGACTAATAAATAAATCTGGGTTACAGTCTGATATCGATGTGTCAGACTGTGACATCAGTTTTGAGGCACGTCAGATGGTGCGATCAAAGCCTGGTGAATCATGGTGCTACAAAGTAAAAGCACAGACACTAAATCCATCTGTGCTATCGAACTATTTAGATTCTTTTCGTAACTTTTTCATCATACAATTTTTAACCAAAATTGAGAAAATTCGCAAAGAAAAATGCGAATTAATCCTCTGCCGTTATGTGAACACTAGGAGGTGGTTTGTGGAGATAAACAGGTGGTGGCCGCTGTTAAACCACTGCAGAAGAAGAGCGATCATCTGGTCAAACCTCACACGGTGAGGTAATGTGGCATCTCTATTAAATGTCAGTTGCTAAACAGGTTGAGGAGTGTTGTACCTTAGCGTGTTTACACTGAGGGTTTGGTTATGTCGCTCGTGTGTGTGTGTGTGTGGGTGTGTGTGTGGGTGTGACCTCTTTGCCAGGTGTTAACCTTACACACTGCGCTGCGGTAGACTCTTTGAACAGAGACGTACCTGTGAGCCTTTCCCCTCCACTTGTACGGCTGTGCAGAGTCTGGGTTGATGCTGATGGCTCTGTCACAGTCTCTTATGGCTGCGTTGGGTTTCTGCATCTGGATGTAGACACTAACACAAAGAGGACAACTGATAAAACAACAAGTCTTTAAATGTCACTTATTATTATTTTAAGGAATCGAACGGCGGCACTTTAACGCTCTGTGATGAATAACCTGAAAGAAATCTCTCACCTTGCCCTCTTGGCGTACAGGATGGCTACGCAGGGGTTCAGCTTAATGGCTTCAGTGAAGAGACCCATAGCTTTCTGCAGATCACCTATAGAAAATGTGAGAATGTGAAAATGTGAGATCATGAATCTAATTCAAATCTTTCTCTAACTGAACTGTGTCAACCTGCCTTCTCCCAGAGCATTAATGGCCTCCATCTTCTTCTCATTGGCCAGGTCCATCATCTCCTCTGTGACCTGAGGAAGAGCACGGACACAGATGTTCAAACAAATCCTGTTTTCTTTTCTCTCTCAAAGGTCTTTCTATTGAATTACAGTAAAGTAGAAGACAGTAGTCGTACATGGAAAACAAAAACAACAAGCTCAGACAAGAAGAAACACACACACAACCACCTGACCTCCTAAACTATGGATAAACAAAGTTAAAATTATAGACAACGATGCAAAGATGCTAACACAAGAAGGTTTAGTCAGGAAAAACAAATCCTCTTTTAATGGCTGAAATCTCTCCTATTTTCCCGGCCTGGAATCTCTATAACCTCCTAAGACCCGAACTCTTGCATGGCGTGCATTTTTAATTTCTCTTTGCTATTTAGGCTGATTGGGACCTGATGAGTGTAACAACAAAGAATTATGTTTTTACATGATGTAGTTTCTGAGAAAAATGATGTCCACATATGAGGACATTCGTCTTCAATTTAGATAGAAACCAATAAAGTCACAGTTGAGTAATTATGTAAAACTATTTATTTGGTGCCAGAACACAGCAGCATTTTCCTTTACTTAAGAGATTCCAGGCCGTGAAAATAGGAAGAATTTCAGCCATTAAAAGAGGATTTGTTTTTCCTGACTAAACCTTCTTGTGTTAGCATCTTTGCATCGTTGTCTATAATTTTAAACTTTGTTTATCCATAGTTTAGGAGGTCAGGTGGTTGTGTGTGTGTTTCTTCTTGTCTGAGCTTGTTTTGTTTTTCCATGTACGACTACTGTCTTCTACTTTACTGTAATTCAATAGAAAGACCTTTGAGAGAGAAAAGAAAACAGGATTTGTTTGAACATCTGTGTCGTGCTCTTCCTCAGGTCACAGAGGAGATGATGGACCTGGCCAATGAGAAGAAGATGGGAGGCCATTAATGCTCTGGAGAAGGCAAGGTTGAC
>NW_019174517.1:710136-730149 GCF_002260705.1 Seriola dumerili | reverse complement strand
TTAATAAACCGTTCAGTTTCCACACGAGAGAACAGTTTGGATCGGACCGAACCTCTGCATGATCAGTAGATATTTCAGATATTGCTAAACATTTTACCTCAACGTTTTCAAAGTCTCCCATGTCCTGTGGATCATCGGTGTCCGGCTCGATCACTCCCTCTTTGTCCATTTCTGAAAAAGCAGACAGATCTGCCATCATCTGCTAACTTATTTTAATCATCACTGTGTTTTAATATTCACTGTGAACAATAGCTGCTCAGCAAAGCACTGTTTTTTCTTTTGAGTATTTATTATGTTTCTAAGTGTAATATTCTTTTGTGTCCTTCTGTCTATTGTTGTGTTTTACTGTTTTTATTGCTGGCACTGATCACGAGTAGCTCTCTCTCAATTTTCAACATTTTTTTTGTACAAAGACAATAAAGGTTTTCTATTTCTATTTCTAGATAAAGCAAAATATTTAGAATGTGCTCTTGCTGGGTCACGTGAACAATGTTCATTAGTTTTGTAGAGACAGAAAGTTTATCTTTGAAGTTATTTATTCTTCACTGAGCAAAGTGAGTTTCGCTAACAAGCTACGTTTTGTTACAAGCAGAGTGGACGAGGCACAAATGAAGTCCACCTGCGGACACCTGACTCCTGAGTCCAGAGCTGTGATTAAAGACACCGTGTTAAAGATGAACAAACCTATTTCACTCTCCTCGCTCTCAGAGAGTACGGGAGGCTCGGGCGCGGGAGGTGGAGCTGATGTAGGGGGAGGACCACAAGGACAGCCACCCTACAAGTCAGACAGCACTCTGTTACAGCATGACGTGATCAGCATGAAGACTTACAGGTAACACATCAACTGCCTATAATACTCAACTCCACATATTTTTACACAATTTTCACACACCAGAGTAAAATAAAAGGAAATAACAAAATCTAATCATAAAACATAAACAATAAATAGCATAATAACAATATTTCTTGATCACCTGGCATGAATCCTCTGTCTTGGGTGGGGCAGGGATTGTTGCACCCATGCTGCAATATAAGATTATGGAAAACAATTCAGTGAGCAATGCAAGTACCCATATTTCTATCTCCTGCCTCCTGGAGAAGCAAGAACCTGTGAATTTTGGCCATTTTTGCTTAAGAAAATTACTGGAACTATTAATGTTTTATCAAAACTGTGGCCTAATAATGTTCTGTCAATATTCTAGTTTCAGCTCAGCTCTGTTTAAGTCTGTATTTCACTTGGAGGCAAGTGCACCTGACTTTATATAGTACACTATCAACTTTCTGAATCTCTAGTTACACACACACACACACACACACACACACACACACACACACACACACACACACACACACACACACACGGTTTTAGCATGAAGGTGGGCGGGACAGGGCACGTGGTGCATCTGCAGTCTGTTTGAGACTGTAACTCTTTTACTGACATAATGAAATAATAAAATACTCTGTGGATGTTTTTTTTTTTTTCAACATAACAACCCGGATGCACGTGCAGTGTGTTCACAGGTTGGAGCTACACCTATGCTCCGAGGCGCACTGACCCCAGCAGCCAGGTCCGGAAGAAGCTCATCTCTGGAAGGTGCAGGATCCCGGGATTGGACTCGCACATCTGCACGAAGCTCTTCAACTCTGCCACTTTTCGTGGGTCCATGCTGCTCGGTCACGGTCCAGCACACAGCGCGCTGCGTGTGTTGGGGAGGAAAACCCGGAGGGAGAAAAAACAAACAAACAGTCAACAACTTCACCGAGTCTGGCTTGTTTACGCGCTTAGCTGCTAACGTTAATGCCAGCGGTGGTAAGCTAGGTGCGCTAACCAGCGGGGATTGAATGAGCGTCCGCTACAGCCTCACCGTGACCGCTCCGCACCTCACATTCACCCGGCAGTACCCGCTAATCAGCCCCGTGCGACTGTGCACAACTGTCACTAATGACTGTTTAAATGATCACGAGCCAGAAGTTTCTGGAAATGTGAATCCGTCCGTGACGCGATGACTGTTTGACGCATGATACCGTTGTTAGCTAGCTGCAGCACGGGCCGAGATTAATGGAAACACTCCGGGGCAGCAGACACAAATTTCAGCGGTGAAAGGGAAACGCACCTTATCGAAAAACGAACTCCGTTGACACCCGAGAAGAAATACCACAGAGGAGGGTCGCAGTCGACTTTTATCGCCACCGCTTCGCTGGTAGTGGCGTCACTCCTGTGTTTTCATTCAGGCAAGTTGTAGGACAGACCGACAGAAAGAACGGGCATGTGTTGCCCTCAGTCGGGCCTGTCAGGCAGCCTTCAGGGTTCATTAAGGTGTCCAGATTTCTGAAATGAAAACCGATATATATATATATATTTAAAATATCCAATGTTTTTATTTATGAAATAAAAAAGGGGAATAGTCCCGGTTGCATTTATTTTGACCAATGTGGTGAGGGACGACTGATAAAACAATGAGTTACCTACCTTGGAGGCAGTCATAAAGTCCAGTTGTCTATTTATTTCTCAAACATTTATATTCCTTAAGTCCGTAAGGGTCCACCAGCAAAAATAATCAAAAGCATTTTTCATAAAATTGTTCTTGTCAGTATTGTCATGTGAAGTCCATTACAAACAGTCCGGCAACTTCTTCCCTTCTTCCAACATAAACATTTTTTCAAGTTTTGGCTGGGGGGCTATAGGGTATGTTCGTTTTCATTAGTTTGGCAACATCACTCTTGATATAGGCATATATATATATATATATACTGTATGTCATATATTACATTTCTGTATGGGTTTCTGTGAAGAGCTGGGTACTTATAAATGCAGTGCCTCCTGAGAGGCTGTGTCCCTTTCAGGGCAGATGAACCCCAGATATCTTCCACCAATCAATTAGTAGTAATAGCTCAACATTAGGAAAATATGAAAAGTCTGTAAGTGGATTTCATACTGTAGTATATAGATTAAATAGTATAAAGTTCATACTTATGGAAAAGGTGGGTGGGTAGTAAATAAAAGTGCACAATAATTGGCCAAAAATAACAAAAAAACCTGTATAATCCTACATAACTCCAAGTTATTTCTAAGAACTAAAAGAGGCGGGATTAAGCGCCTGTGCCTAGAAAGCCAAACCCAGGGCAACAAACTCCCACTGCCATGAATGAACGTTAGCTAACAATTATGGTAGCAGCTAGCTAGCGAGGGCTAACTGTCAACCAAAGGGGAATAAAACTGTGTTATGAGAAGATTTTAACGTCGGTAAGTCACAGCAACATTCAGCTTTGTCCTAATGTCCGGTGTCAGCGGACGACTTTTGTTCTTCACTGACCGTGACGCTTGATGTCTACAGCGGGACGACATGCTGTGACTGAGCGGTGTCCTCCAGTTGCGGCAACATGTTGCCCTCAACCAGCTCCTTGGTCAGGTCCGCTGTCAAGCTGCTGCCGCGGCGGCAATGGAGTCGAGGTGAGCCCGGTGGTGTTGATACAGTTTGTCGCTGAGTACTTTCACTATACTATTATTATCATTTACATTTACATTTAATACTAAATACTTCTATTCCACTAACTTCACAGGAAAATATTAAACCTGTTCTCCCTCTACATTTATTTGACAGTTGCTGGTTTTCAGATTGAGATTTTGCATTGAAAAGTATGAGTTTGTAAAATACAGTTTATTATTAAAGATTTAACCCATTACTGTTGTTTCACCAAGACACCTGAGCTTCAGACTCTCATTTAGTAAACTGCCATTGTCCAAAGAGGTGGGATTATAATACAGAAATGTCAAAAATATAAATTCACCTCCACCTAATGAGGATTAATCATCAATCTAACAAATGAAGTAAATGTTTCACCACTCAAGTGATATGAAGTAATAATGTGTTGTGTTGAAGGCGCATCAAATATTTACGGAGATGCATGAACTAGTTCTCAATTATGGTAAAAATCACAATCAGGATTATTTAGTATTGAGATCATGATTATTTAACATGATTACTCACTGACATTTATTGAACTTGAAATACAATTCAATGAAAAAAACTAATAAAAAATTAATTTATGAAAAATAATATAAAAAAATAAATATATACAATTAAATATATAATATAAAAATTAATTAGATCAACTATGTTGTAACATTAGTGTAGTGTGCTGGTGACTGGTGACTATATATGCACAGATACACATACAGTTTACACACATATAAACAAATATGTTTTATACTCACTGTTGGGCCACCCCTCACCCAATGTCAGCTGGCTCCAGACCCTGTAAGGATAAGTGGTATACATAATGAATGAATAATGAATAAATAAATGTTTTATAATGAGCCCTGACATTTGATTATTAAAGGATTGTGACCAAGATTCACACTGAGCATTTTACAGTTGAAAATCTCATCAAACATATCTTTGGCATTTCCGTATTTCAAATTTCCAATCGTCCAGTTGTGAAGCTCTCCTCTGTAAAACATAATCTGGCAGCTGATGTAACAGTGAGTCTTTGCTCTCTGTGTTGTGTTGCTGCCTGTAGGACGCATCTGGTGCTTGTGCAGAAACATTTCTGTGAAACCAGGAGGTTTGAAACCAAAGACGGTTCCGCAGCGGTACCTGGGCCAGCCGAGCCCTTTCACTCATCCACACCTCATCAAACACGGTGAGTACTGGCGACCAATACATTTACACTCTTAAGGAAAACCCTGCAATGCACATGGTTTTTTAGCAACAGGCTCACTGTTGTAGTTTAAGTGTCTGTGACGAGCTGCTTGACACTGGAAACACCACATACCTGCTCTCTGCTCCTCAGGTGAGGTGACTCCAGGCTTGAGCCAGACAGAATACGAGCTCCGCAGACACCGGCTGGCCTCTCTTATTGAGGCCCAGGCAGACAAACTGGGACCCTCCGCCTCCTCCAGCGCCCACGTGGTCATCGTTTTGTCCCATCCGACCCGCTACATGACCAATGACATCCCGTATCCCTTCCACCAGAACCAGGTGCACGTTTGGTTTCCTGTTTTATTTCTTCATCTTCAGTTTAATCGTCTTGTGCCTTTTTGTGGGTTTTTGAACACAACAGCAAACGACGTGTACTGAAGAGTGACTGTTTGAAACACTATCAGGCGTAAAGGAAACACCACTGTGTGTTACTCTGCTTTTGCTTCACTGTGTTTTCTTTTGAGTTACTGATCGTAATGTGAACAATTAACTAGAAGCCAAATGTTCTGCAGGATTTCCTCTACCTCAGTGGCATCCTCGAGCCGGACAGTGCCTTAGTTCTTTATGGGAAAGGGCGACCAGATCAGGCCATCTTGTTCGTCCCCCGCAGAGACCCGGGGAGAGAGCTGTGGGACGGGCCGCGGTCAGGGAAGGATGGGGCAGCTGCTTTGACCGGCATAGAGAGAGTTCACAGCACTGAGGAACTGGGTCTTGTGCTCAAGACCCTTAAAGGTGGGTGGATGGAAGTGTGAGGACACATGTCCATATTCTCTTTAAAACAAGAACCATTGCATTGTGACTACATATGTACACTGGCAAGAAGAAGTGTGAACCCTTTGGAATTAGCTGCATTTACGTATAAACTGGTCTTTAAATGTGCTCGAAAAGAGAGATCTCAGCTGAAAGTGTTGCAGAGTCATCGCACAGTTTAGTTATTCATCAGTGCACAGTCAGACAAACTGTCTATAAATGGAGATGATTCAGTTCTGTGGCTGCTCTCCCCAGAGGTGGGCGTCCGGCTAAGATGAGTCCAAAGGCAAAACGCAGAATGATCAGTAGAAAAGAAGCTCAGAGTAACAGATAAAGGCTTAAAGGAATCATAGGAGCTGGTTCACGTCTCTGGTCATACACACATCATGGAGCCTGGTTTCATGGAGCTCAGTGTCCATCGCAGCAGCTTGACTCTCCACAACACTACTGGGTCAATGTTTTATGGACTGATGAGACCAAGGTTGAATTGTTTGGGGAGAACATGCAGCTGTATGTTTAGGGTGTAAGAGGGAACTGCACACCAACATGAAAACATCATCCCAAAGGTGAAGCAGGACGGAGAGAGCATCATGATCAGATGTTTTTCTGCCTCTGGGCCTGGACAGCTTCACACCGTCGAGGGGGAAATGAATTCCCAAGTTTATCAGGGTCTCTTACAGGATGATGTGAGGGAGACTGTCCACCTGCTGAAGCTCAGGAGAAGCTGCTGATGCAGCAGGATAATGACCCTAAACATCAAAGTTAAATGACTTCAAAGAAAATCCACCTGTTGGAGCGACAGTCGGTCCAGACCTTAATCCAGCAGAGATGCTGTGGAATGACCTGAAGAGTCGCTCTCACCGGACATCCTGAGAATACGAAAGGTCCAAACTTCCTCCTGAACATTGAGCAGCTCTGATCAGCAGCTACTGACGAGCTGGTTTGAGGTTATTGCTGCCAAAGGAGGTTCGATCAGTTATTAAACCCGAGGGTTCACGTTCTTTCTCCACCAGCACCGTGAGCGTTTAATGTCTGTTCAATAAAGACACGAAAGATTATAACTGTTTGTGTGATATTAGCTGAAGTGCATTGTGTTTGTCTGTGTGGAGTTAGTTTGACTAGTTTTACTATAGTATAATATTCTGAATAAAACATAAAATCTGATTTCTAACATAATTTGTAGCAGGTTTGAGGCTCACCACAGAGTTTAGATTTATGCTTTATGTTTTAATGCATTTTATTTACGTTCATATTTGCTTCAAATACCCACACAATGCTGTTGTAAGCTAAAGATACTGTTGACAATAAGCTGGTTAACTGGGTAAGCTTATGTTAACCCATTTCTCACTCTTGGACCTTAACTTCACCATGAACCATTTTCTGTGCGATCGTCTTTCAGGAACTCTGCTTTGGTACGATAGTTCTCAGCCTTCCCACCCTCGGCTCCACCAGGCTTACGTGTCTCCGCTGCTGGAGGCGGGGCCGACGCCGCGCTCTCTCAGGCCCCTCATACACTCTCTCAGGGCCCTCAAGAGCTCAGCAGAGGTGGCGCTCATGCAAGAAGCGGGTCGCATCACAGCACAGGTCGGTGTTTCAGTTACTTTCAAGAAGTTTATTATTACTTGTAAATGCCTGCAGCAGGACAGTGTTTTGATTTCCTTTCTTTTCACCTGCTCCAACTCAAATCCTCGTCTCTCAGGCTTTCAGGAGGACGATGGCTCTGTCTCAAGGAGACGTGGATGAAGCTGTGCTCTTCGCTAAGGTAACTGAAAGTCTTTACTGAACTCTGTGTGGCTCTTCAGTTCCTCGCTCTCGTGTGGCCTGTCATGATCTTCGTGTCTTTTATTGATCAGACTCTTTAATGTAATCACTGCGACCAAAGGTGTCACCCATTGTGTGAAGTCTTGAGTAATGTTAGTAAGTGTAAGTGCTTTCTGAGGTCACCGTGACCTTTGACTACGAAAGTCTAATCCGTTCTTCCTTGAGTTGAAGAGAACATGTGTGCAAAAATTTGAAGGGATTTCCGTGAGGAGTTCTTGAGATATTGTGTTCACAAGTTCTGTCTGTTTCTCTGTGGTAGATAACGCAGTTTGTGTGACAACAGCTTCTGGAGCCAGAGTGTAGTAACTGTGGTTTTTAGCTCTAATTCCAAAAAGTTTTTTTCATTCAAATTACACCTTTTTACGTCATAATAATTAATAGTTAAACTTGTCATGTGATCACAGATCACAGATCACAGCAAACATGAACAGTCACTTCTGAAGTACAAACCTTTTTTTTTTTTTTTCTTTTTAACATAACGTCTTATTTCAGTTTGATTTTGAGAATCGGATCCATGGCGCCAACTTCCTGGCCTATCCCCCTGTGGTCGCTGGAGGGAATCGAGCCAATACTCTTCACTACATAAACAACAACCAGATTATAAAGGTAAATGCAGGTGCTGAACGTGGGGTCAGCAGGTGAGTTTGGCCTCGGGTCATCTTCTTTCACCAATTTACTTTGTTGCTGTTCACACGTGTGGCGGAGGTGGGGGGGTAAAAAGATCATGTGATTATGTTTTTGGGTAGCTCATCATCTGCATTCTGTTTCCACTCTGATTTCATTCTGAAAGTCCTGACAGGAAGTTTTGATTCTTTCCACCACTTTGACGCTTCTTTCGGAGGTTTGTTAACTCGTCCACCCACAGTCACATATTTGACTTTTCAAAAGCTCGCAATAGCTTGAAATAAAGCTTTGCTCCAAAAAAAAACAAAACAAAAAACCCCCCCAAAAAACCCAAAAAAGAACAAACTTTTATTTCTCTGCAAAATCGCTAAAGAGGAAGTGATTCTGTGGGTAACTGTTGCTGCTCGGACAAAGATCTATTTTAGCAGCAGAGATCATCTCTGTTTTTATTAAAACATCATATGATCAGATTAATCTGGCGGGCCAGATATTATTCCAGTTTTGGCCACTTGCCGACCACCGTGCTAAAGGATCAGTCCTGTCATATAACGTGCGACCAATGAACGCACACATTAAGCACTGACAATGAGAAGTGGTTCATAACACATAAAGCAATGATTGAATAACATATATGACTCCTTACATTTCCCTCTCCGTCTCTCCTGCGTCAGGATGGTGAGATGGTGCTGCTCGATGGCGGTTGCGAATACTTCGGTTATGTCAGTGACATCACTCGAACGTGGCCGGTGAATGGAAAGTAAGTTTGACAAAATGATGTTTGAGCTTTGCCACTCAAATGAAATAAAACCTTGATGTGTGCAGGTAGATTTGCAACTTAATTCTTCACTGCAACTGTTTGTAAATGCAGATCTTGAACTGAAATGATCTGTTCCTCCATTATTCATCACTCTTTGTTTCTTTAACTTGCTCATTGCTCTCATTACTCTCTATATGTACTACTATTACAGGTAGTTTTACATCTTAATTTAATACATGATTTGTTTTGAACGATCCTCCAAGTCTCTAGATTTTGAGATTTTTGAATGAAAATTATTCTGGTATTAATGACGGACACAAACACACCTTTTAATGTCTGCCGCCGCCGCCGCCGCCTCCTTCCTGCCAGGTTCAGCCCCGCCCAGGCCGAGCTGTACGAGGCCGTCCTGGAGGTCCAGCGCTCCTGTTTGTCTCTGTGTTCACCGGGCGTCAGTCTAGATCACATCTACAGTACCATGCTGGCTCTGCTGGGACGACAGCTCAGGCAGCTCGGGATCGTCAAGGCCAGTACCGGTGACGCTGATGTACTAAAGGTAATAATCGGAGAATGGATTCTGATTGACAGATTATTCACCTTTTAAATAGCTCTTTGCTTTTGGAAAACAGAGTTGTTGTGCTGAATGTAACAAAACTTCTTAAGATGCGTTGCAAATTATTAATGGCATAAGAAAGTTGTATTTTCCATATATAATATAGCCTTGTGAGACACGGTTCTCTCAGATTATCACTGTTATCATGTCAACAATCAGTCCTATAGGACTTTATTCATGTCCTCGCCACTGGTTTGCAGTCACTTCTGCCAATGTAAATGATGAAGTGGATTAATTGCACCTTTCCTGAAACACAATATGCCCCTATAACTCTGCATTATAGAGGCACTTCTTTCCTGCAGTGGGGAATAAGTGAGCAATCCAAACCGAAGCTGAATGTAAATTTATTCAGCTGGTTTCTCTGGAGAAAAAAACATACTGTGTGGTAATAAAAAAAGTTTTTTGGCAGCCAAGGATCCGTTAGTTCACGATGCACAGCAGACTTACACATTCATTCTTCATTAAGACAGAGATTCATGAACCTTTTCACACTTTTTGACTCTAAGAAAGGCTGTGACTGAGGGATCAGTGACGGGGGTTATCAGCCCTCTGAGCCGAGTGTGGCTCTAGTGATTTTTGTGCAGTGTTGGAATTTGTGTTCACCTTAAATCTTGCTGCTTAGTAGCTTCATGTAGAATATTTTCAGCGCTTTATCTTCCTGTGGAAACAGCTCTTTCACTCAGCTGACCTGCAGCTAGGTGCGCTTGTGCGTAGGAATACAGTAGTTCAGTGGTTGGAAAAAAAATGTAGTGCCAAAGGAAAGTGCTGTTTTCCGAACTATCGCTTTAAGGCAGGTAAAAAAATGAGGCTTCACCGCAGTGAGACCCAGTGAATCGGTGACGCCCCTGAGTTTCGTGTTATTAACGTGTAGCGCCACGCTGTCCCTGCTCTGGGACTGCTGGTCGACGACTTTTATACAACTTCTAAAGGCCTTAAATTCATGCTCATCCCAGGCTGCTCGGCGGTACTGCCCCCACCACGTCGGTCATTACCTGGGCATGGACGTCCACGACACTCCCGAGCTTTCCCGCTCACAGCCTCTACAGCCGGGAATGGCCATCACTATAGAACCGGGTATGGATAATTAATTTCAATCAAGAACCTGAGTGAAATCAGGTTTTAACTAACTTTTCAGTTAATGTCACCATCTCTTTTACAGCTCATGTTATTCCTGGTTTCACACGTCTCCTATTTTTCTCCTCCTCTTGTCACAGGTTTGTACATCTCCGAGGACAACGACCAGGCGCCAAAGCGTTTCCGCGGCCTGGGCGTCAGGATCGAGGACGATGTGGTGATCCAAGACATGGGAGGCCCTTTGATTCTGTCCTCTGACGCGCCAAAGACCATCGCTGATGTAGAACAGGCCTGTGCCCAGAGGTAGGACAGGGAGAGACGGACAGAGGGTCCATGGTGATGACATCATCAGGCTCAGGGCCCAGGTACATGAAAAAGGTGGAAGTGCACTGCAAGACTGTGGTTTTAGTGCCATAGATTTTGTGGACTGCAGAAAGTCTGAACATGTTTCCGTTCAGGAGTTAAAGTGTAGGTTTGTAACTACACATACAGCAGTTACAGAGACACTGCATGGAATCATATACAAATAATCACGTATAATAAATTTATCTCGTGATGTGACGGAGCGATCAGCAGGTGAAATCCAGGGAACCTCAGTTAACCTCTAGCATCAAATATGTATTCAGTTTAAGTAGTGGGGCAGATGGGCAAACCAACTGTGCATTTTATGACTAAAGCATGAAAGTTTCACATTATAATCTACACACCCCAAGGTTTTATTTCAGACATGGAGGCAATTTATATCTGACCTCTGGTGACCTTAAGAGGTCACTGACCTCAGCTTTGCATTTTCCCAGTTTCTGCCCCGTCACTCTCCGTTATAATCATGTTTATCTTTGCCAAAATTGCATTTTTGTTCTGATAAAGATGCTTATTTGCTGCTGTGACCGTGTAACATCATTTTGCTTAGGGCACCAGTTTTGCAGGGACACCCCCCCCCCCCTCCATTTCCTGGTGTTAATGTAGCTATAGCTTGTTAAAAACATTCACAACTTCTGCTGTGTGATCTATGGGATTACATTACTAGCTAACACATTAGCAAACACTCTCATCAGAAGCTAGCATGCTAGTTTGGTCTGAACCACACTCATTAGTCCATGTGGCTCTTGTCACGTCTGAAATGTCTCCACGTCTGAAAATAAACTTCCTGGTTTATAGAAACACTGCAGGAAGTTTCATGCGTTAGTCACAAAATGCTCAATGAGCTTCCATTGTCAAGCTCATCTGCTGCACTTAAGATCCAATGCTTGGATCCAGAAACCATGGAAGCATTTTCATTCGTAAAAACCTACAGTATTTGCTCCACACCATGTTTTTCAGAACAGCCGCCATCATGATACGCCGGCTGATAAATGTTCCTTTGTTGTGTCACTCAAAAAACTTCTGAAGCCTATGTGCACACACCTCATTTGTCTATTACACACAGAAATGCATCGTTATCCCCCAGTTCATGCTACAGTACAAAAGATGAAAACAGCAGATGTTGATGTTGCGCTCGCCTCGCTGTGGGATGGTCAGGAAGGACCAGAGGATGTCAAATCAACAGACTAACATATTTAAAGACACAAGTGATGATGAATAAAGAGGAACCTGTACACCACAGCTGCTCCTGATGAACCTGCGATGATTATAATTACTACACCAATCCACTGAAATGTGAAAAAGTATATACTGTCCGTGTGTGTGTGTGTGTGTGTGTGTGTGGGTGGGGAATTTTGTCTTTTAAGGAAAATGGCGTTTATATGTATTAAAAAGATCTTGTTATTCTTTCTTTCATAACTGATCAATTTTGTTGGTTTGACTCAAGTTACTTAAGACGAACAACACGATGTAAAAAATGATGATAGCAGTGAATTAGGCTACAAACCATGACACCTCAGGGTCACATGGTCACATCGGCAAAGGACATACCAGTAAAACAGCATAGAATATATAAATAAATAGAAAGAAGAGAAGGGAAGAAGGAGATCTTGGTTCCAATTATTGAACTTCTGAAATTAAAAATATCTGCATAGTCATATTTTTGTGGCAGGAGTGCACAGACTTAAATTACTTTGGAGATTATGTATTTAAATGTAAATGTAAAGAAAATCTATTTAAAATATGATCTACTGTTATAGATTAAACTACCCAACAGTAAATAAGATAATTAAAATTAGCCACTTTTCTACCTTTCGTGTTTTCACTTTTGATAGTACTTTTAACATATATTTTGCTGATAATACTTAAGTTCTTAATTAACATTTTAATGCAAGACTTGTACTGAAGTATTTTTACACTGTGGTAAACAATCTGAATACTTTTTCCACCACATGCTGATGATCACATGAAACATTTTGAGAGGTACTTTAACAGGTACATAAGTATTATCAGCAAAATACACTTAAATCTCAAAAATAATATTAACTCATTATAGTTAATGAGCTAAAATGATTTCATATCATTTGATTGTGTATTTAAGGGTGTGGAGGTTGCAAAGGGACAAACAACACATTTTTTGTATCACTTATCTTTATTGATTTTGAACATTGTACATCACTTTTCCAGAGTGTTTTGGATATATCCTAAAACTTTCCCCTCCTTCCCGCCCTCCCAACACCTTGCCCATGAACTGATAGCCATCAGCTTTGATGATGGTTTACAAAATGATAATTAATAAATTACTTAAACATATATCACAGCGTTAACATGCATAGCTATAAACCTGTTAATCAAAAAAAAAAAATAAAAACACTTTTCCAATGTATAGGAATAGGACGTTTAACTTGTAATAGGCAGAGATTAACAACCACATTTTTTGCCCCAGGGACCCATGATAGGTAAATCTGGCCACCAGTAAAAAATAGACTATAATGTTTACCTCTAAAATGTCGTGGAGCAAATACATAGAGTAGCCTTAATTGCAAAATACTCATGTATGTCAAAATTTGTAGTACTTGAATAGAAGCTGTAAGTTACTTTCCACCACTGAGTGCGACTTTATTCTTAAATCAATTCCCTCATTTTAAGTTGTTTCTAATTGATAATAAACGTTACTTTGAGTCTCTCAAGTAGGTAACAAACAAGAAATCCATGTCAGCAGTTAATATTATATTCTGAAATGTTTGTCACTTAAATTATTCATTTGTCCTTTTTTAATTTATGTATTTGTTGTTTTTTTGTTTGTTTCTTTTATTGAAGAACTGATATGTCTGAAAAAAAGATCAGATTTAAATAAAGAAAAAACACTGTAAACTACTGTAGTTGACTGAGCAAGATGAGAGTGGAGCGCCACTGTCCCCTACAGCTTGAACTCGGCGACTGCCGACAGTGTACGGAACCGGTTTCCGGACAATCCCGAACACCTACGAAGACAACCTCCCCTCTTCTTCCCTTCCTCCCTCCCTCCCTCCTCCCCTTCACGCCTAATGTTGCTGTACCTCCAACCCTCCCCCCGTATCAGAGGAGTAGAAACAACAAGCCGCCATTTTGTTTGTGCGGACAGACCGTCAGAAACAGGAGATAACCGAGAGAAGGAGCGACTCCGGCAACCGACGACAGCTGCTCCGGTAACCGCCGGGGAAAGAAAGAGTGGCGAAATCCTGTCCGTGTTATCAAGAGAGCGAAAGCATCACCAAAAAAAGATAAGACGTCAGTGGAGGGAAAACCGAGTCGGTGATATATATGTATGCATGAGAAGGAAATACTCCGAAAAATCCAAGGAAGGGGGTGTTTTGCGGAGCGGAGACGGAGAGGAGAGGCGGAAGAGAGCTATATATTATCATAACGAGGAAAAACCTGCGAAAAAGGGGGAAAACACCAACATGAAAAATCATTATGTGTCCGTCGCGGAGGAAGGAAAGAGCCCGCATAGACAATTATATAAATAAATTGCTGCCGGGCAGAAGGGAGAGGTGGAAAGAAAGACGGGTTTAAAGAGAAGGGGAAAATTGCCAGGATCAACACGAAGGGGGGGCATTCTCCATCACAAAGAGTCAATGAGAGGATTTTGTCAGCCCAAAATATTTTAGGGGGGGGGTGTCAACATCATTGTGCCGATCTGAAGCTTTCCGCTTCCGAAATAGCCATAAATTTCTTAGCGATCCACCGTCAAAAATTTTGATCACATTTTCGCGTGTCGCCGTAGCTGTGCTCCTGTTTTTTTTTTTTTGTTACGAGCTTTCTGTTTCTCTTCGCTTGCATGGCCAAGACATCCTATAAGCAGTGATTGATGGGTATATATAAATGTTTTTTTTTTTTTGGAATATCAATCACCCCTTTTCATTATCTGAGATTGCAAGAGTTCAAAAACCAAGCGAGAATCGGAGGAGGAACCTCTTCTGGAGCACAAGATAAGTAACCACACAGATCGTCCTCTGCAAAATAAAAACTAATTGGATCAATCTGACTGCCCGCTGATTGACAATTAGAGCTGCGATTGCCCTCAAGAACTGTTCTGTCAAAGAAATAAAGTCTGCATCAGAATCGATTGCACAAGAGCAGTAATTTTTTTTTTTTTTTTGGACAAGATTTTCTATTCTCAACCTTTTGCCAACCCCGCTGACTGCAAGAGGCATAATCGCGCAAAAGGGGTTGCAACAACCAAAACGTGCAATACGAGTCTGTTCTTTCTGACCCAGTGCCTTGCATGGTCAAACACTAAGTGCACAATTTAGTCTGCATGCACATGCAAAAGAAAACTCATACATGGGAATAGACATCTGCAATCGATTTTCTCTTTATCCGAGTAACTGCAAGCGTGGGACTCCTGTGTTTTCATCTCTCTACAGAACTGTTATTCTATTTATTCAGTTCCTGTTAAGCCAATGCAAGTTTTTTTTCCCCCACAGTGTTGCACTTGAGAGTACCACTTACGCTTTAACTGTATTTTAAAGCTGCTGCTGGTGGTGGTGGTGGTCTCCACACCGGCTGACTGCCCATTTTCGCTTTGGAGAGGAATCGGTGGCATTGAGAGCAGTGAGATGTCTGATCAGGTGAGAGAAATGCTAAAGGCAACCGAGGATCCCATAACTGTTGCATGAGATATCGGCCTCCAGAAGTTAACACGGGACTACTCCTGGCTTGTGTTTTTCGGATCACAATTACCATTTTCGTGCCCACACCGAGACTCTCCACTGGAGCGCTTCAGACCTGAAATACAGGATTTCTCCACCGACTATGGCGGACAGGACTGAGTGCACGACGGAGGACGGATCTTGGGACAATTTTTGTGTCGCAGAAGAGGCTACATGAGGTTGACAGAGGGCCGCACGCTTGCCTTTTTTGCCGACTCCACCTTCCCACCTCCTCCTCTTCAAATCTGTGAAGAAACAAAATCTCCGACAGGGGAGGGGGACTGATATCTGCAGAGAGGAATAAACTGTGAGGGAAGGAGTTCAGCATTGCTGTCTTCTCCCCTACCGTCCCCCAAGCGGTGGGGGAACGATCATAAGTATTTCTTAAAGGGATAAGGAGACGCAAATAAGGGAAATACGTTTGCCCTCCGTGGATCTACAGAATCTTTTTTTTTAATTCGTCAAAAATATGGCCGATAATGTCCTGGAGTCCGGCCCGCCTTCAGCCAAGAGGCCCAAGCTGTCCTCTCCAGCTCTCTCGGTGTCTGCCAGTGATGGAAATGGTAAATATATTGCATGCATTACTTAGCTGCAGAGAAAACATAAACTAGCTTCGACTGTTTGTGTATTAATTATTGGTGAGTCTTGGAAGTCTCTGCAGAGTTGCACAGCAACTTAGTTGGTTTGAAACAGAGCTGCTTCATAATTAATGCATTTAAACACGAATATATCTGTAGTTTGGTTTAAAAATGCCCAGTCCGAGAATCTGGATTGCTAAAGGAAAACCGTGATGAAGTACTGGCGGTAGAAGCAACTTTCTAGCAGTGATGTTTTGATGTTAGCCCCAACAGGCTAACTAGCTACCAACTATAACATCCACCTCCAAACAATGGAAGAGTCGAGTCACCCCAGTTTGCTTTAAGTTGTCTAGCTACTTTAAAAGTTAATTAACTGGAAGCACGAGACCGTACACGCACAAAACAACAGGCTTCGTAAATTCTCCGTCAACAAAGAGACAAAATACTGTTTCCAAAACAGCTTTAGGAGAAAGTAACGGTAACGGCTAGCTAGCTAACAAGCTAGGCACACAACCCCACCGGACCGGCTCAGCTGAGCTCGGTAGCTGGCTAGCAAAGGAAATAAGTGATAATTAGCTAAACCGTGTTGGTCACCAGAAAAGCTTTTTTCTAGTTGGTACTAACTCTTTGTGTAGTTGTGGAAAAAGTCGTTTGGGGCCACGAACAATTAACGTGTTTTTAAGCGGTGAATATGCTGTGTTTTAGTGAACTGTTGTCGTATACAGCAGCTAGCTATTGTTCGACACTTCATTAAAGTTGCGCTAAGCGTTGATGTCCGGCTGCAGATTTAGTTGTGTGTCGATTTTAACTGCGTTTCTGCGTTTAAATGAGAGGGCCAAAAAAAAAAAGAAGAGCCGCTGTCTTTGAAATGCCTTCTTTCATGTCTTTTGTTCAAAAGCTTTTTACTATCTCAATTGTGCCTCCGACGAAGCCCATTCTTGTTCGTCCTCCATTGTTTGACTCTGCACGACGATACTGCGCTGCACTTTTTGCAGTTTACTTTTCAAAAAAAATAACACAACACTTAACCCAAGGCAGAAAAACCTGAATGCCTTTCACTTTGTTTGTGAGTTAAACTGTTATTGCAAACTAATTCATGTGCACATGTTGAGCTAGAAGCTGTAAACTTCTGATATTATCTGTTTTAAGTAGACACACAGAGAATCGATGATTTATGCGTTAAGTTTAGTTTGGTGCTGTTTTCCACCGTAAGTTATACAATTAATATATGAAGCATAATAAGAAAGTTAGAAAATAAAGTTATGTGAATTTTAAGCTTGATGCATGTTTACTTTCCTACAACATTTGGGCCGCTAATGCAGTGAAAACTGGGAGGGAAGTGGGAAGGGGTGAAACTAGTCTCGTGCATGCATTTCATTAAACAGCGGTAGAGCATATCTTCTGCACAGTAGCGTGGATTAACAGAAGAGTTTAGCGATTTAGATGTTAACATGCCATCATAAGAAAAATCAAACTTGCAGAGTGTTTTCTTCCACCTGAAAAGAACAACTTGGTTTGTCACCGTTACTGTCTGCACAAGGAAAACCATTTGGATTTTTAATATATTTAAGTGCACTCTCAAATTAATTTCCCTTTTTAATTTGCCTCCTGTTGCAGTGGATATGACTTTTGATCTTTTGGTCTCTGTCATGCTCTACAACATAACTCTAGATCCAATCCACACACCTACCTAGGTACAGTAGTGTTTACCCCTCTGTGGCTTCTCACCCTGACCCTACTGCGTTCACTCTCCATGTTTGGCACCACATCAAACCACAAACTGATGCACAGGAGGGAAGTCTAGGCTGTTTGAAGCTACTGATCCACTGGCTGTCTGGCTATGGGGTCCAGATTAATGGTTGATAGTTTTTGAATTAATGTTAGAGCGGTGCTACACTTAAAAATTAAAGATATTAAATGAACAAATGTGACTGTATGCATTGCAAATTGTAAATGTGTTTTTTTTTTCTTGAGCAGTCAACTCTGGGAACCAAATCTTTATTTTTCTAGCTGGTAAGATGCTAAGACTTTTGTTTCTTTTCCCTCGTGTTTAGATTTTGGTTCACTCTTTGACCTGGAGCATGACCTCCCAGATGAGCTCATCAGTTCCTCGGACCTGGGGCTGACCAACGGAGGGGATGCCAGTCAACTCCATACCACTCTTGGAGGGGTCGGAGGTGGGATTGGTGTGGGGGGAGGCCAGGATGCTGCTGCGAAACACAAACAGCTATCTGAACTTTTGCGTGCTGGGGGACCAGCACAGCAGGGTGGCCCTGCTTCCAACAGCACAGCGCCTGGGGCTTCCATGGGCATGATGGGGGGTGTCAGCGTTGCCCCCGGTGGACCTCAAGGCATGCCCCCCCAGGGCCAGCAGCAGCAGCCTGGATTAATGCAGCAGGTTGGGATGGTTGGAGGGGTGGCGGCTCTCAATCGGGCAGCTGCCATGATGGGTGCCCAGAAGGGCAACACTGGACAGCAGCAGCAAGGGCTGATGGGGGGACAGGTGATGAATGGCTCACCGAGAATGGGCTACCCTGGCAGTGCAGGCATGGGCAACAATAGTAACCTGTTGGCGGAAACCCTACAGCAGCAGCAGGGCGGTCAGCCAATGGGACCAGGGGGTCAAGCAGGGATGAGACCACAGCAACCAGGAGCACTGAACAAGGTAAGCGCACTCAAAGCTGTAGGGCCAGTCAATACATGCATTTCGCATCTCAGTGGCAGCTATCTTATAGGAAACTATCAATTGTGGTAAACTGTCATTTGTAACTGAGGCTAAGATGTTCCAAATGCCGGTGTGGTTTTGATGCTCTGCTGACTCCCACACCTGCACGTTCCCCTTCAAATACGGAGTAGTGTGAACCTTTAATAATTACTTGCCCTCTGTCTCATGTAAGCGCCAAACACTGAGGTTTGAAATTGCTGCTAAAATCAGCGGAAATGTGTCTAATTGGTCTGGGTGTTGTATATTTGATCTCTCCTGAGTTCAGTAAAGTAACTCAGAGAGGAAGACTAATGGTAATTTCACCCTCACAGCCCTTTTAGACATGGGTCTGATTCACTGAAACAGTATTACAGCACAGAGGCGGACACATCTTCATCATCATAGCTGAGTGAAGCTGTAGACTGAGGTTGCCCCGTAGTAGTTGTTCTCCAGAGCCACGTGCAGCTATGAGTGTGGTTGTGTGTTGGACTCACAGATGCGTCACTCCTCTCCCTGAGGTATTGATGGTTAACCTCTTTGGTAGTCGATATGCCACACGACCGTTGTGATTTTGTTCTAAAGGTGTGAAGGAAGTGCTGCAAACAACTGTATTAAGTGGTTCAATTGAGGTGTGTTTCTCCAATTGCATGAGACCGTTGTTTAACTCTCTGTGGCTGTGCACCAACACACACAGGGTTTGTTCTGTAATGTCCTGTAATTAAAACGTCATCAGTAAAGTGTATGTATTAGCCATGCTCGTCCTTGAAATGATGTAGTTTTAGCTCAACCTTAAACCCATTAAACAGAGTTTTTCACATAAAGCTCATATGCAGAGATGAACTGTTAGACCCATAGCAACAGTTAACAAACCACTCCACACTGTTGCTAATATTGGAGCAGCTTTATTAGACTTTTAGCCTTCAGTTAAAGATTTTTTTCAGCTTCTTCAGCATCAGACTGAAAATACAGTGGATCTGAGACCAGAGCTGGAGGTGAAAGGCGACATTTAGATCATGTCAGTATTATGACTTGTTGTGGAGAGCAGAGGTAACATTACAATACTTACCAGTACTTTTTAGAAAGTGATTTCCTGTTGTCGTCCTAGCACCGTTTCCTCAGTGATATTGTCTTTCTCTCATGTAGGATGACATTGTAAATCCTCCCACATTTCTTACTTACTGTTTAAATATCAGTTGACTGGCTGCTTAAATCATCCTTTCATAGGTAATAAAAAGTAATGATCTAAATTTATTTCCCCCCATCTCCTACTTTTCTCTCCATGTGTCTCTGCTGCTCTTCACCATCTCTTTTCCCTCCCATCTCTCTCATTTTCTTTTG
>NW_019174517.1:696684-710111 GCF_002260705.1 Seriola dumerili | reverse complement strand
CCCCCCTTTTTTTTTTCCCCCCCCCCCCCCAATCCTGCTTTCCAGATGAATATGATGGCCAACGCGGGCCCCTATGGCGGTCCGTACGGCCAGTCTGCTGGCCAGGGGCTGCCTGGAGCAGGGCTGGGCCCACAGCTCCAGAATAAGGCAGGCCTGCCCAACAATATGGCCAGTCAGTTCAACATGGACAAGAAGGCGCCACCGGGTCAAGGCATGCCTGGGATGGTAAGATATTTTTATTTCTGTCCCATACAGGTGGATAAACTCTGTAGCCATCACAGAGGCCTCTTACATTACTGTAGATTAACCTTGCTGTTTAACTGAAGTCTCTTGAATGGTTCAAAGTAGAACTAAATACACATATTTTAGAATTGCACACTTCCTCATATTGAACCTTTTTTACACACTTTTCCTTTTTACATCCAAAGGTAACAAAGGGACTCACACACACACAGGTCACTGATAAATAAAGGGCAAGACTTATTGGCAGACCTGAATCAGTCTTTAGCAGATAGCTTGTTATAAGTGCATGTACATGCGTGTGTGTGTGTGTGTGTGAGGGAATGGAAGAGGCAGATGAACCAGTTTCTCTACCAACAGAAGACTGACAAGATGTAAACGCTGTGCAGACAAACACTAATAATCAATCATGTGCATGACTGTCAGGCACCGTTTACTGGCTCGACTTCCTTTAGCAAGACGTTTTTCAGCATTTAACTTCCTGTCAGATAATTCCCTCTTAATGTCCATCACGGTACAGCTCTGTGATGACGGTAGTCGTTTTATCAGGTCCCCACCACGACTGACACTGATGAATTTGTTGTGTTTTTCATCTGCTAAATCCCGACTGCAGGACTTCAAGTTTACCAGCATGAAATTCTCTCGCTATGCTCCGGTAACACTTTTGTGACTCAAACATTCAGCCTTGTGTAGTAACATGGATGCATCGTCAGTGCAAGTAATGAAATCTCAGGAGAGCGCACCTACTCATGAAGAGGTGGCATCTGTCAAGTTGAAACAACATTTATGTTTGTGCAGTTGAGTAAGAGAGTGAATGTTTGCATGAGGTCCATTGTGTAATTCCTGCCCTAGCAGTTGTGGGAGGTTAAGTGTTGGGGTCATCAGTTTGTTTCCAATATAAGAAGAGTTCATATTTTCCTGTCCTCCACTAAGGAGGGCGTGGGTTGTGCAGATGTATGTTACAGCGTTCCAGCTTATTACTTGAACAGACCAATCTGAAATTGACAGCAAGAAATCAAATCAGTAGGTAAATCATCTTCAGTGGGTTTACAGATATTTCAGATGAACTACGAGTTCTCAAAGGGGAAGTAGCCTGAGTCGACTCCGCAGGTGGCGAGGAGGAACACCATTGACATGGTTGCTTTGTGTGGCATTTTAATGAAGAAGTCGCTTAAATCATAATTACAGTTACCTCAGAGGAATGAACTCCTTTTGAAGTGACGCTATAGAGCAACAGAATGCACCAGAACTGCCCCGTCCGCCTGCAGTGGAAGTCTGTAAACTGTATGTGAATGTATGGAGAAACATTCATGACCTTGATACAAGAAACGCCCTTAGGTTTTTTATTTTTTTATTTTTTTTTATTTTTAGCTCATATAAACTCTTGATTAAATCAGCGGGTGGATGTTCTCCATCCTCTTTTGTTTCCCTTGTGCGTCTGTCACATGCGATATCTCAAATGGCAATGATTCTTACGAAAGGTGGACTTAATGGAAGTATCCGTCAATCAGTCTCCAATCACTGCAGCGAACAGTAGCCAACAGATCATGGTTCCATTACAGGCTTGAGTTGTTTATTTTGCTTATTGCTATTTGGCTTTAATTAAATACAGGCTTTATCTTTTTTTTTTTTCTTTTTTTTTCAACAGAGAAGGGGCTCATTCATTCTTTAGATGGTTTTCCTGTTTTTAATTACAGAGTAGCTGGAAGCCATGTTCGTGAAATAGACTTTTTGCTCCTTTCTTCACGGAGCATTTGAGTGTTTGATTGTTGAATCTTAATTTACTTCTAATTCTTGAAGTATTTCTTTTTCAAATTTTTGATTAAAGTCATCAATAAAGCCTTTTTACGTGACAGTAAACGCCTCATCTATCGTCTAATAAATGTTAAGACAAACATTTAAGTTTTTTTTTTACACATGGTCAGACTGTGTACTACTACAGCAGGGAGGGGACATTTCAACAAAGTCTTGGAAAAATTGATAATTGATCGGATGTGTTAGCTGCCAATCTGTTCCTAGATTGATCATTTTGAAGTGGACCCATCACACCTGATCGTTCTCTAATGCTCGCCGCTGCCTCCTCTCTCTCCTCTCTGTCTCAAGGCCTCTCAGCAGCAGCAACCTGGAGCGGTTGGTGGTGTATCTGTCGGCGGAGCAGCAGCAGCAGCAGCAGTGGGAGGGGCCCAGGTTGGGCTCAGTGCCGTAGGGGCGGGTCCCGGCGCAGCGCCCCCTACTGCGGACCCCGAGAAGCGGAAGCTGATTCAACAGCAGCTGGTCCTCTTGCTCCACGCGCACAAGTGCCAGCGGAGGGAGCAGGCCAACGGCGAGGTACGGCAGTGCAACCTGCCGCACTGCCGCACCATGAAGAATGTGCTCAACCACATGACTCATTGCCAGGCTGGCAAGTCCTGCCAGGGTGAGTCTGCTGAATTATGCTGATTGCTGGTTTTATGGTGTGTGGTTTATATCATGAACACTAGGCAGTGTTTAAAGTTGTAAAGTTATAATGTATCTGCAGCAATTCCTTTTTTTTTTTTTTTGCCTTGTTCTTGTTTGTTGTTTATCCCCCCCTTGGTTTGCCTCCCAGCTTTTCGTTGTACCAACATGAGTTATTCTCTCTTTAGGTGGCTGTTCTACTATCATTTTTCCTTGCTCCGACTTTCATTGAGTCGCCATCTGGACATAGTGTTTTTATACTGAAGGACTCGTACGATAACTTTCTTATTCTCTCTCCTTCCTTTTTCTCTTTCATCTCATCTCATGTTTTTCACTCTTTCACTCTGTCACATTCTCACTTATTCTCCCTCTTCTCTCTTTTTCACTTCTCTTCCCCTTTCTCAAACTTTTATCCATTTCCGTCTCTTCCTCTACAGTGGCACACTGTGCCTCATCCAGACAGATCATCTCTCATTGGAAAAACTGCACGCGACACGACTGTCCTGTTTGCCTGCCACTGAAGAACGCTGGAGACAAGAGGAACCAGCAGTGTGAGTGTTTCTGACTCTGTGTGTGTGTCTATTTTTGAGTAGCATACATACTCATGGTTATCAGTTATGATCTACCATGAAATGATAAAGAACCCTGTTACTAGCCATTTAAATTGCACAACAGTGGGCTTGAATCCACAAATGCTCATCCTTTATCACCTCTCCCCTCTCTCCTCCCCACGACAGCTCTTGTCAACAGTGCAGGGGTTGGTTTGGTGAACTCTTTAGGTTCAGGGGTGCCGGGTGGACAGTCCAACACTCCAAATCTGAACCCTCCCAACCAGATTGACCCCAGCTCCATAGAGAGGGCCTACGCTGCGCTGGGCCTCACTTACCAGGGCAACCAGATGCCACAGCAGCAACCACAGGCCAACATGCCAAACCAGGGGCTGCAGGGGCAGCCCGGGATGAGGACTCTAAACACCATGGGTTAGTTTGTAATGCCACTGTGCATGTCACAAATTATATGCTAACCTCCTGGGATCACTGAGCATGGGTGTTCGTTCTTGACCTCGCTCTGATGCAGCAGTCTGTGTTTCCCAATAAAAAAACATATCATTCAAACTCTCTGACTGTCACTTTGCAGGAGGAAACTCCATGGGAGTGAATGGTGGAGTGGGAGTGCAGCCCCCCAACCAGCAGTCCAGCCTACTGCCAGACGCCATGTTGCACAACAGCATGAACGCACAGAGGTATGACTGCTTTTAATTGATCACAGCTGTTTACTTTTTCCTAAGTCAGGCTGCTGTCGTGAAACAGACTTTCTGAAGTCTCACTCCTCGTTATTCTTCTTGTCCTTTTTGTTTCCCTCAGTTTGATGAGTGATGGTGTGGGGAACCTGGGCTCCATGCCCACAGCGACTCCTCCTTCTGCTGCAGGCATGAGGAAGTCCTGGCATGAAGACATCACACAGGACCTCCGCAACCACCTTGTCCACAAACTGTGAGTCTGCTTTGTCTCGCACGTGGCCCCAAAAAAATATCTCACTATGGGCAGCAGCTAGTTTTTCAGCACAGGGTGTCAATCGGTCGCCTCTGTCCTCAAGTTAATTGCAGCTTTATGTCCTTTCTGTTTGTGCATGTGTGTGTCCTGGAGTAGTGTGCAGGCCATCTTCCCCACTCCCGACCCAGCTGCACTGAAAGACCGGCGGATGGAGAACCTGGTGGCTTACGCTCGGAAAGTAGAGGGGGACATGTACGAGTCAGCCAACAGCAGGGTAAGAAACCAACGACAAAACGCAGAGCATTAAGTGATGTGGCGTCACTATCAGTTCCCAGTTAAGGAGGAGGAAATAAAATGCATATATTTCATCCAGATGTGTCCTGTAACATTCTCCCTCCCTTCTGCTGCATCACCTTCCAGGCGGAGTACTACCACCTGCTGGCGGAGAAGATCTACAAGATCCAAAAGGAGCTGGAGGAAAAGAGGAGGACACGGCTCCAGAAGCAGGGCATGATGCCCGGCCAAACTGGATTACCCTCCTCAGGGCTCCCACAGGGGCCTCCAAGCATGGGACAGCCGCCCATGGCCCCGGGGCAACCCCCAAGTAAGTAAACATACTGTTTTGACCTCCCTACATAGACACACATGAATGCACACACACATACTGCTGGCATGCAAATAATACAAAAAGGAGTTTGAGCTCGACTTGTCGATCAGTAAAAGCTGATCAGAAGTTTCAAATCTTAGATGAAAAAGAGAGAAATCATGTTCACACTCCACCAGTCTAATACACTTGTGTGATAAAGTTTGTTTGCCTCACTTTTCTCATTCTTTAAACATCTTTTAGTCGTGGCTTGTTGGTAATCTGTGGTTTTGAAGATGAGCTCTGTCATTTCTGTAACTCTTATCAACCTGTCAGATGGTCCTCACGCTGATCCGTCCATGGCCCGACCAGCTGGACCCAATCAGATGGTCAACAGGATGCAGACCCCAGCAGGTACGTGTACATGATACTATTACAAAGGCATGTTGAGTGAACAGACGTGGAGAAATGTATTTAAATACCACGTCCAGTTCTGAGGTCAGTACAAATGCAAATTACCAAGAGTGTACAGGACGTCCTGGGAATGTGAAGAAGAGTAAGCTCAAAGCTGATCAAGCTGCCGGAGACATCTGAAGGGGTGTTCATTCACCTGAGAGCAGGAACCAGGAAACAGCGTTAAAACTCAGCTTTTTTCGTTCCCACAATGTGTGTGTGTGTGTGTGTGTGTGTGATGCTGAAGTTACAAGTATGAATTTTGACCCGGCAGTGAGAGAAGGTGTTTGATAAAGCTCTGTGTAATCCTGTGGTTAGCCCGCTAGCCACTTTAGCTCTCGCAGTTCATGCTTAACATCCTGACCATGTTTTTCACCTCCTTTTTCTGGCTGTGTTTTGTTCATTGACTAACGTCGCTGTAGCGCAGTGTTTTCACTAAGTGAACAAACATTCTTACCTTAATCCACAGAATGCTTCCACACGTTACCTCTCACACATTTTTACTGTCGCAATTAAACGTTCAGCAGTCTCGCTAGTTTTTCTCAATTTTTTCGTCAGCGAAGAGAACGGCAGCGTTGTAAGTTTACTGATTGGCCGACAGGGAAAGCGACGGGTCATACTGCGCCCCCTCCCTCACTGGAATACAAGCGCAGCCTGTTATCCACACACACACTTTGCATTTTGAATTCCGGAAGATCATTAACAATCGAGTCGAATCTGATGTTCAAAAAATAGTTTGATTCAATTCTGACGTCTCTTGTTTTCTGTCCTCCTTCACGTTCAGGAATGAACCAGTTTGGTCAGATGGGGATGCAGTCGATGGGTCAGAGGTCGACACCTCCTCTTCCTATTAATGCTCCAATGAACCAGGTTGGTATCACTGTCAAATCATGTCCCACAATCGATTCTGAGAAGATGTTACTGACTGAACGGAGGGCGTTACACAAATGGCAAAGAATCGGAAAAGACAGAAGAACCATGTTTAGTATTTGACCGTTGGCTGTAATGATGTCAAGATGTCACATGTCCCTTAATGTCTCGTTGGCAGATGGGTATGGGTGCAACAAGGATGGGCCAACCCAATGCCACACAGCTACAGAACCAGTACCTCCCCCCGGGCCAGTTTCCCGGGTCCAGTCCTGGACTTGGTTCTGGTCCTGTTGGCATGAACCAGCCAGGGCCGCAGACTGCAGTGCCACCGGTGAGCATCGAGTGACAGCAGATGAATTGGATTTGTAAAGGGGAACTTGGATCTTTGCAGAATCTCTTGATATAATGAAATTCAAACATATTTTCAGTTGCATGTGGGAAACCTGCCAAATTAATGCAAACGAGGAGGAACACAGACACCAACTCTCAGAGTAGCTCTGCAGGAATTGATGGGTAGTGATGAATACTGTATGATTAACTGAACTGTCATCAGGATTTTGGCATATTACTCATGACTGCTGTGAGAGATGGTTTTTCATTGGCTCTATCCAGAACTTTTAAGACTGATTATTTGTGCTCTTTGGCACGCTCCATGTTTAATGAATTCATTTAATAGGTTTCTAAGAGACTGATTTAGAAATAAAGTGTTGTAAGTTCCAGAGTTTGTATACCTAGTAAAACCTTTCTCTGTAATTAGTCTGACCTATGTTGTTCTGTATTGCTGGATTGATGTTAGTTTAAGCAGGGACTCTTTGCTTGTCTTCTTTCCCTAACTGGTGTCCTGTCCTCTGCAGCAGAACCAGATGTCTACACCGCCTTCCCTCCCAGCCAGCAGCCCTGCACCACAGTCCAACTCTTCTGCTTCAGGCTCTGGAGCCCCCGGGGGCTCCATGGGGTCTGGTAGTGCCAGTGGTACTGGGCCTCTACCCAGCCTGCCTCCATCCTCCACCCCCACCCAGCCCAACTCCTACCCTCACTGCCCATCCATCCGAACAAACTCCCCGTCACCAGCACGCAGCCTAACGCCTCAGCCCCATCAAACACCCCCCACGTTACCTCGTTCGCAGACCCCACAGCCACAGACCCCCAGCACACCCCAGCTGCCACAGCAGCAGCACCCCCAGCAGCAGCAGCAGCAACAACAACAACAACAACAACAACAACAACAACAACAACAACAACAACAGCAGCAGCAACAACAACAACAACAACAACAACAGCAGCAGCAACAACAACAACAACAGCAGCAGCAGCAACAACAACAACAACAGCAGCAACAACAAGCTTCACAGCAACAGCCATCAGGGCAGACGGTGAACTCGGAGAAGGCCAATCAGCTTCCACAGCAGGCGCTTGGGGGCGTGGCTTCCTCAGGCCCCCAAGCAGGTCAGCCTTCTTCAGTGCCCAACCAGAATGCTCATGTGCCGCTGCAGCTGCCCCAGACCCCAGTGAGTAGATCACCCTGCACCACTTTCCCCAGCACAGACTTATTTTTCTTAAACCTCATGTTTGAGTCGTACTTAAGTAGTAAGTTGTTTTTGTTTTTAAAAAGTCCTTGAAATAGATTAGCGGCGTTGAAAAGCAACAAAAAGCAAAGGTTTCCTGTTTGTGGATTTTAACTTGCCATTTCTTAAACCTCACTCGATCTGTCCCCGATCTTTTGTCTCAGCTATCTGCGAAGCCTTCCCTGACGGCAGATGGCCAGGTATCCTCTCCGGCCTCGGTCAACAGCAGTACCGATCCCAGCTCCCAGCTCGCTCCGGCAGATGGCCCCGCCCCCAGCCAGGAAGACGTTAAAATGGAGGTGAAGAAGCAGGAGGAGGACGACGAAGGGGCTGACGCACAAGGAGAGGGCAAGGGGAAGATGGGCAAAGGTCAACCTGACGTGAAGACGGAGGAGAAACCAGAGGTGAGACTCTCCACGGTGACTTACTGACACTTCAGGGTGTGAAAATCTGTATTTAAGATCTGAAGGTTTGATTATTTGATTGATTATTTGATTGATTATAGTGATTTAGGTCTTAAATTCGGTTTTTATAAATAATCACATTGATGAGGAATTCATTACACTGACGTTTAAATCTTCGTCTCAGATAAAGAAAGAGAAGTCGTTTGGAGACGGGTGTAAAGGCGAGCCCATGGACACATCTTCGTCTTCGGTGCCGTCGTCGGTAGCAACGGGTGAAGACAAGAAGCCGGAGGTGAAGAAAGAGCCCAAAGAGGAAGAGGAGGGTTCAGGGTCAACGGGCACCAACAGCTCCCCAGCCAGCGCTCAGAGCAAGAAGAAAAGTAAGTTTTGAATCTTGACTCACTTGAGAAAAGTGTACAAAGGAAAACGCAGCATTAATAACAAGAACTGAGACTTAAAGAATGGAGAGTCCAAAAGAGAGAAAACTGTCGTAGCTGTGTCGCAATATTCACTTTGATTTCACCAAAACGTCACCACAAAACATCAGGTGTTTGCAGACGCATATGAGACGAGGGTTGGAGGTACAAATATATCTTTTTGAATAAAATGATAATAATAATAATAAGAAGAAGTGAAAGAGCTTGCCAACTGTCGGGGGGGGGGGCGTGTTTGTTTAGAGATATATTTTCCCCCTTCAGTAACTTTTCCTTTACCCGTGCCTGCAGAAGGTAATCCATTTCGAAACCCCTCCTTTTTGTTATTGATTTATCTCCCTCTCTCTCTTTCTTTTCTAAATGTAAAACCAGACTTCCAGCTGGTCTCTGTAAAACTCTTTGCCCCTTTGCAGACACACCTCTCTCGGCTGTGTAGGAGGCTTGGGCTGGCGAGGGTTGAAGGGGTTAATATGAACATGTGCTGTAAAGTTGAAATACATGTGTGACACTGTACAAATTGCACATTTTGGTTATGTAACGATTCACTGATGCACCCACTGTACACTACACAAACATGTGTTGTGTCCATTTGTTGAATATCTAATAAAAAGATCTTTTTAGACAAAACAAAACAAAAAAAGCCACCCATGCTCCCCCGGTGGAGTCGTGATTGGACGTTAAAAAGACCAGAAAAGCACCAGTTTTATCACATTGACTCTGGGCTGCCACCGCGGCTTCTGTACCCAGAATCCTCCTCTGTCTGATGATGTCCCGCAGGTGTCGTTAAATGCCACAATGCTGCGTGATGCGGTCAGTGGAGTCTCACTGCCGGATCATCCTCAAGTCCAGCAGAGACTTTTTTTCTTTTTTTCTCTTCCTCTCTTCCTGCTTTTACCTGCCATCTCTCAAGCTCTCTCATTTCTCATCCGTTTTTTTTTTATTGCTCCCCCTTTTCCAGTCTTTAAGCCGGAGGAGCTGCGTCAGGCTCTGATGCCCACCCTGGAAGCTTTGTACCGGCAGGACCCTGAGTCCCTTCCCTTCCGTCAGCCGGTGGACCCCCAGTTACTGGGAATACCCGTACGTATTCGAACTAGTAACAAAACTAACCTGGTAAGGGACTGCACTGGCTGCCATTTTGCTTCAACTCCTCTGAAAACGTAGTTTTTTTTTTGTTTTTTTTTCCATTGTTTGTTTTACTTTTTTTCATCTTTAATATTTTTTTCTGCTTTGTCATAGTTGTCATACTTTCAGAATTTATTTTATATATCTGCTTCAGTTACTTTAACCTTTTTTTAGTTGATTTTTCTCCCATTGCATGTCAGAAGTTAAGAAAATGAAATTAAGAGTGTGTGTTTGTGAGGGTGTGTTTGTTTGTGTATGAGTGTGTGTGTGTGTGGGTGTGTGTTCTCTTTTCTGAAACTTCTTGTCATTTGTAAATCAAAGCAATGAGTCTCATGAACCTTTGCCTTTGCTTTGATGGAACTGTGGAGGAGAAGCACAAAAAGTAAATGATAAATTCAAACCAGGCAGAAAAAAAACATTTAAAATCTTTATTGTTTTAGTCGCACAATATTAGGTGACCCAAACATCCATCAGAGTATTTTTGCATAATTGATTAATGGCTGCTTGTCTTTAACGCTCCAAAAACAAATGTCACCACATTGTATTTCAATGGGAATCATAATTTGCTTTAAACCGTAACAGAGGTTCATGAGCCAGTTGCTTTCATTTATCACTTTAATTTGTTTGACTTTTGCCCTTTTTGTCATAAAGTTTTCAGTTTTTTTTTAATTTGAATCATTTCATTTCAATCATTTTTTTTTTTGTAGTGTTCATCCTTTTTATTCCATTGCTAGCTTTCTAGTTCAGTTCCTCACCAGTAGTAGTGTGTCAGTGTTCAGGTGGGCAGTGTGTAGAGGTGGGACAATACCTTTACCCTCACTGCATCCAAATTAGGGGAGAGGAACAAAAAAGTAGTTGATAAGACTAAATATTCACCTCCCTACAGGTACAAATCATGATTGTATTGATAAGTGATAGTGTCAGTCCTCCCACTGCCTCGGCCATTTTTTCCCCCCGTAGAGCAGTGATGAGCGAGCGCCAGGCTATTGGCTCACCTCTCCTTCAGGAACCTCCGCAGTCAAGTGATGCAACTTTACACTGTTGTGTAGTTGTACGACGCCATTTTCAGATAAACATTCAGCCGCTTATTGAAAATGGAAGTTACTCACAAACTGGTGGGATTTTTTTTCTTTTTTCTTTTTTCTTTTTTTCCCTTTCTTTTTTTAAGCGCTGAATTGTTGTGATATAAATTTGGCCCTGCAGGTTGGTGTGGTAATATGCATCACTTGTTTGTTCATGTGAGTGGTTCCATTCAGAGATGAGGGTCTGTTTCCTAACTCTTGTTGCCATGGTGACACGGAGATGGACCCTGCTCTTTGAAACTCACACCTCCTCTTTTTTTTTTTTTTTTTTTTTTTTGGGTGAATCTCCAAAAAGCCTTTCTTTTCCCTCGCCCTCCTCTCCGCTCCTCCTTTTCAAAACAGTGTTTATGTTTCGAGAAGAAGTGGAGGGCAGACGACGCGAACAGAAAAACAACTTGGAGACTCATCCGTCCCTCTTACATTTGCTTCACCTCAGCACTGTTGGCTTTAACTCCGTCATCATATTGCTGCTCATGCTGCTGCCGTTGTTAATGCCAACCGCTATGTTGCCAAAAACAGTAAATCTCTTGTCTGCCTGTTGCTGTTGCCACTGCTCTGTTCTTCTTGGTTTTGCACCCTGATCGCTACAAAGGCCTGAAAGCTTTGATTGCAGAGAACTTTTCCCCTGGCTGTCAAACAGTGTTAATCCCTGTGTGGCAAAATGAGGAAATGTACTTTTTTTTTTTAAACACAAATTGGCAAAAGATGATCGCAGGATCACAATGCCGGGCTTTAGTTGCAATACGATAAAATAAAATGCATCTGTAGCTAGTTTTTAAATCTTTGCCTGTGGTTAAATGAGCAGCAGAGGACCGGACGGACTCGTGGCGGTTGCCTGGTCCCTGCTGCGCAGCACAGAGACCGACTTGATTTTTAAATGTAGGGTGCAAAGCAGAGAGCTGGAGGGCAGAAGTTGTCATGTCTCTCTGTTTGCACACGAACCTTCTTCTCTGCAGCGCTCAACAACATTGTCCCCCTGCACCCTCTTCTCTCCCTACTACTCTGGTCCCGCCCGGTCGACTGCGACGCCTTCATCACACCTGACGGCCACAACGATGACGATACTCTTCCTCCCTATCTCTCTCATCTTCCTCCCTCGGACGGCCAAACCGTTCCACCATCTTGCTACTCTTTCCTCTCTCCCTCCTCTGACCCTTCTCAAATTTCCCTTGACCTGCCGCTCGAATCCGGACGGCGCCCTCCGAACCAGGACTACTTTGACATTGTGAAGAACCCCATGGACCTGTCGACCATCAAGCGGAAGCTGGACACAGGACAGTACCAGGAGCCTTGGCAATATGTCGAGGATATCTGGCTGATGTTCAACAACGCCTGGCTGTACAACCGCAAGACGTCCCGCGTCTACAAGTACTGCTCCAAGCTGGCGGAGGTGTTCGAGACGGAGATCGACCCCGTCATGCAGGGCCTGGGATACTGTTGTGGGAGGAAGGTGAGGTGGGAGCGGGTGTTTCACATTTCATGCTGCCTGTGCAGGTGTAGAGAGACTAAGTATTCCCTTCAGTGAAGACATTTTCCCTTTTCTTTATTGAGCTAATTTACGGTCAGGATTGTGTTGTAAAGGAACAGTTTGACATTTGGGGAAATGCCTTCTTGCTGAGAGTTAGATGAGAGGACAGTCTCCTGTCTGTATGGTAAACATGCAGCTACAGCCAACAAGCCGCTAGCTGTAGCCTTATATTGAACTGACAGATATGAGAGTGATACCAATCTTCTCATCTAACTCGCTGCCAGGAAGTGAATAAGTGTGTTTCCCAAAATGTCCAACCAGGAGTTTGTCTTAAGTTAATCTCCAGTTTTCCTCAGATAACCCGTTTGCAAACATTTCTTTTCGTCTCTTTTGCAGTTTGAGTTTTCCCCTCAAACTCTATGCTGCTATGGAAAACAATTATGCACCATCCAACGGGACGCCGCCTACTTTAGCTACCAGAACAGGTAAGGGCTGTCGACACATTAGAGTGCGCGCGCACACACACACACACACACACACACACACACACACACACACACACACACGCGCAGAGATCACAGACCAACAGCATTCACAAAAGTTTTTTATTCACATTTAGACACTTTGCAGCCAATGAGATCAGCTCGTTTGTGTCTTGCTGTGTTTTTGCACATTGGTTATATTTCCTTACAGCATAGCATCAATCAATCAGTGCAATCACAGATGAGTTTTAATTTGGCTTCAAATGGTTACCCTGGCACCATCTCTATCTCCATAGTTCACCGTTTTTTAATTTTCATCATGTCGTCATTCATAAAGTGGGCTCCTGTCTTCTTCAGCAGTTATTCTTTATTTGTTGCACCATTTGTTTCCCCACTGAGTAAATTTACATGCACAACATATGACTGCTCGCATTTTCTGATATTTGCGTAAATAGAGGAGGGGGAGGGAGGGGGGGTCCATTCTCACCAACAGAAGAAAGGTTCCCACTTTATAAATGAACTGAAAGGATGATGGGTCTCTGTTGCTTTACCATTTATTTATTTTTCTCCTCATTCACCCTTTCATGTTTGGAGACTCGTATCCTCACTCCCGTCCTCCTCCACAGCTCCTAGTGGTCTCTCATGTTGCTGTAATGTTGTTGTTGTTTACCACTGGACGTCTGACGCTAATCTTTGCTTTGCCTTGGCTCTCTGTCCTCTGTTGGTTGTTGTTCACATCCTGTCCGTCCCCCCCCCCCCCGCGGGACGCCTCAGAGATAAAGCGGCATTCTCTTT